>NW_010108740.1:0-26035 GCF_000699245.1 Pterocles gutturalis | reverse complement strand
TCTGCCGCCGGCCCCCGTTTGTGCGCGGGGCTGCTCGAGGGGCTCCCCCGGGACCGGGAGCGGGGGCGTCGGGGGGCGTGGATCGACAGGAGCCAGCCCCGAAGGGGTTTTGGGTCGCCAGTGCCTGTTCCCCGCAGCGATGCGTCCGGCTCTTCGCATCTTTCCACCTTGAAAAAAGTGTTTCCCCCACGGAGAATCGCGTCCGTGGGGTTCCTCGCTGCCCCAGTCCCCCCTGGCTGAAATGTGATACAAAAAGCAGGAGGGAGTGGGGGAGAAGCCGGGCATGCAAGTGTACTTCGAATCGGGGGCAAACAAAGAGGCTGTCCGTAGAACTACCGTGCTGCTGTACCTGGGGTCCTCAGAAGCTGGGAAGGGCCAGATTGTGCTGTGACAAGTTTCATCGCAGGTGTGCCCGGGGGACACTGGGGGAGGCAGGCTCCTGTGCCCAGCGCAAAGTGTGCAGGCACAGCGGGTGTGAAATCGTAGCTCAGCCACAAGAAAGGGTGCTATGGACACCTCCGCATCCATGATGTCCTGAGTTCTGATGGCTGCACTTTCCAACCAGTCTGCTTTGCGTGGTGGTCTTCGTGTTCGGTTTGGGTTCGAGTGGTTTTTTGGTTGTTTGTTGGTTGATTGGTTTTGGTGGGGTTTTTTTTGGAGAGGGAGTTGTACCAGATATACTGATTTTTATAGTAAGAAAAAGCTTTAAAAAAAAAAAAAAAACATTGTTGCTAGCAGCTTTTAAATACAACACCCTCATGAGTCACCATGGGAGCTTCCACTCCAAAGCAGGCATTGTGGGGTACATGGCTGCTCCTGGAGATAGCGGCAGCAATGACAGCTGGCAGCAGAACAAGGCCATTTTTCCAGGAGATGCCAAGTCCAAGGAGCAGTGCCGAGAAGTCTCATCCAGTTCAGCTTCAGCTGGCTGTCTTTCTCGTACAACTCGGAAAGGTGCCATTTTTTGTGTTCCTCATGAACCACATACCAAAGTTCTGGAGAAAACTGGGAGGAAGCTAAGTACCATCATTCTCCAGTTCCATATAAAGATAGAGGGAATGTCTGACCCATATGTGGCCCTAAGCGTAAAGAGTACAAGTAGGGGTGATAGTGACAGGACAGTGGGGAATAGTTTTAAACTAACAAAGGGGAGATTTAGGTTAGATATTAGGAGGAAATTTTTTGCTCAGAGGGCAGTGAGGCACTGGCACAGGTTGCCCAGAGAAGCTGTGGATGCCCCATCCCTGGAGGGGTTCAAGACCAGGCTGGATGGGGCCCTGGGCAGCCTGCTCTGGTGGTTGGCAACCCTGCCCACAGCAGGGGGGTTGAAGCTATATGATCTTTAAGGTCCTTTTCAACCCAGGCCATTCTAGGATTCTATGATTCTAGGGCATGGCTCCTGAAACTCAGATGGGGGTATTTTGGCTGCAGCAGGAGCCCTATCTCAGAAAGTTGCAGAACTTCTGTGGCTGTGTGAAATGCCAGGTGAAGTTTTGTAACAGCAGGACAGAGGATTACAGCTATTTTATATAATCAAATGGCATTAAAAAGAAAACCAGTGAAAGGCAAAATGCGTATTTTGGATTTAAGACTCACCAGAACCATCATTTGATGCCAAAGCAGCTCTAGCAGCAGAAGAAATAGTATAGTTTATTTATCTTGTTGGCTATTTCCATTCTATTCCTCATTTCTGTTGGAATGTAAAGAGAAATGGAAGCTGTTTACAGAGAACCAGATGATGAAACTTCTCTAGACAAGCATGTCAAAGCTGGAATGACAGAAAATAAAGCTTGTAGGATATGTCAGGCCTAATTACATGGGGCCTCGGCCAAAGCTGAAGCTGCAGCAAGCACAAACAAAACCTAAATAATTTGCCCATGCCATATGCTATACTTCAAAATACCCTTAGAAATGTCTCTGAAAAATCAGCTTCTGCAGGATTTGACTGCCCACTCACATGCAGCGGATGACTCACACGCCAGTGACTGTACTTCACTGCCCACTTACCAAGCGCCGTAACGCCTGTGGAGTACGACTCATGCTCCAGTCAACACTGGATCCTACATCATATCTAGGTTCAGAGCAAGGAGTGTGTTTTTGTGCAAAACATCCCCTTTTTCTTTCTCCCTGGAAACAACCAAGGGTTTTGAATCAGTATCGCAAGAACAGGCTGGCAGAGACCAGCGCCACATTAATACCACTGCGTTCTTCCTCCATGGAAAAGGCTGAGTTTGCAAGTGGATAAATCATGCCTTCCCAGGAGGTCTCTGGAAGTTTTCTGTCTTCTTTGTCTGTTTTAAACCATCCCAGATGTATACGAGCAAGTGTTTTAAACTTCTTGGTAAGAGCACTCAGAAATGGCTATGGATGCTAGTTATTACTTGATTAGAAAAGTTATAACATGACTCTCAAACACCATTTGAGCACCAGCTTATCTCTGCCTCGTGAACATCCGTCCTCCAATTATGACAATCTTTGTGCTTCGTCCTACCAGCTGGACAGAGCACTGTAAAGGCAGGCAGTCCCCTCAGAGGTTGAGCACGTACTTTCTCCCGTAAGGTTGCTTCTACTGCATCAGCAAAGTCACTGTGACTGCATGCTCACCTTCCCAAGTCTACTTCCCATCAACTTCCATTACACTCAAATCTCCTCTCCCAGAGTTTACTCAGGTACTTTACAACACTTTGCTGAGTGTTGCAGTTAGTGTTACAGACATGGCTTAAAAGATTGTTGCCAAAATTTTCCTTATGTACCTGAGAGTGATCCAGAGTCAAATCACCTAAACTCCGAGGCGTCTCCATCTCTTAGCATGTCATGATCACCCTGCAAGGTCCTGCAGTGACTGCACTTGTTGTGAGGACAATACTGTGTCCTTCCAGTCTGGGGAGCGATCCAGGCAGCTCATCTCCTCAACTGCAATCTAGATTTAGGCAGACAGGCTCTTAAATTCTGCCTGCATCCCTGAGGGGTTTGATCCAGTATACCTTCTCAGAGTATTTGCCCTTAACTCTGAGCTCATGGGAGGAGAAGGAAATGCTGGCACCAATTTTATTACAGAGAACGGGAAAAGTGCTGTTTCTGCATAGTAGCTGAGTGATTAGAGCACTTGCCCAACAGTGGGGGAGCTGGACCTTTCTCAATGAACTGAAGTCGTTGTATTCACATCCCAGGAAAGTTTCCTAACCACTGCCTTCCAGCAGGGTTAGAGAAGGAAACAATCTCCAAGTGAGCCACTGTGCAGCCAGGAATGCAAGAGAGGTCAAAGAAAATCAGAAAGAGATGCTGGCCAAGTGGTAACAGCACGCATCTAAGAAAGGGAGAGGATCATCTAGGAAAAGGAGATTTGGGATGCTAGTTCATTTTTTTTCTTTCCCTTGAAAGAAAAAATATGGAACAAATTTCAAAACTCAAAACGTTCAGGAGAAAACTGCAATCACAGGAGAAACCAGAAACAGAAAGGTTTCCCCACAAATGAACTTCTTGTATTTCTTAGAAACTTTCTCATTAAACCTAAGCTACATGCTCTTTGCCTTTATCATTTTTCTTATAACTCTAGTGTGTAGGCACAACATAAGGGTAAAACAGCAATCACAAAGTATGTCATTTTTAAGATCTGTGCCATGTGAGTGGTATCCTGTGCGATGGCATATGGCTTTTATGGCATTACACGTTGTGTCATTTCTTTCCTTTTTTGAAACTGGATCTTTGCATTTGCTGCATACCACAAGATCAACTTACTTTCTTGTATGCTCCCTGATAGACTCGGAGGCCTCCCCAGGGTGAAATGCTTCTCCAGATTTGGGTGACAGCCAAGTTTCTTAATTTCAATGAAGCTGCAGTGATTCATGGTAACGCATTATTTACTGCTGCCGTAGCGTCTAGGAGTATTAGTCATGGCCCAGGTCCACACTTTACCTTACCAGAGAAGTAAAATATATGCTCAGAGACTTCAAATGGAAAGTCAGATGATGACAGATGGGGATCTGATCCTCCACACTTGTAGGCACAGCAAAATGGGCAGCAAAGCAGGAGTGCACTGGTAGCACTAGCAGGCTGAGTTTTGCTTCTGTTGCAACTCTCTCCTAAACCAAGCCGTTCAGTCACTGCTCAGCTCCATGCTACAAGTTCAAAAATATGACAGGAGGTCCTACAGTATTTTGTCCTCAAATAACCTCCTACACATTCCTGATTCAAACAAGAAAGATAGCATGACAACTCCAACACACGGCAACATCATTCATCATGAAAGAATGCAAGCGCATGAGGAAAATGTGTATAATAAATACAGCTGGAGTGCATTCCGTGACAATTTGAGAGAAATGTCAGTTATATTTATTTTTCCAACTGTTTTCTTGAACACTTATTACAGAATTGAACCACACATCTATGGATCATTAACACACAGCATCTTGTACCTTTTAAAAGTTTTCAGGTCCAATCCACATTCCACTGAATTTATGGGCTGTTCCTTGATTTTGCCATGAGTGGGGACCAGGTCTGAGAATAGTTCAGGGATTAAAATGTATATTGCATTGATTTTAGACATTAAAGGAACTATTATATTCCCCCAAAATGGCATCCCAGATATTCTCAACAAGTTATTTCTGTATTTGGCCAATCAACTCTTTTTGAGCTTGAGCAGTGTTTTTAACAACAAATTGCTAGCCATATTTTAAAGCCTTTGAAGAGGGAAATAAACAGAACCTACCAAGCTAAATGATCCCTTAATTCATTATTCTTTGCTTGCCTTTTTTTTTTTTTTTTTTTTTTTGTGGATGTGCCATGTTTATAGACCAAACAGGACTAAACCCATTTTGGGAACACAGCCATTATCAGGTATTTTGGAAATTATTCTACCCTCAGAAATCCCTTTTCTCTTCAGTTTCATATAACTTACTATCAAGTCACCTTTTCACTTTTTTCCTGGTCAACTGAGTAGACTGTGCATTTAGTCCTTAATTCTTTCCTCCAAGAAAAGGTTTCCAGAGTTGGAGGGATTTTAGTAGACATTTCTTCTTCTTTCCTGAAGAGGAAACCCCTTCTTTTTGTACAGCAGTCCAAACCCAGGCTCGCTAATATTGTAGGTAGGAGTACAAGTTTCTTAATAGTTTACAGGATGCTCCTCTGTTTATACACCAAGTTACTGCGTTGCCAGTTTAGCTACAGCACTGCGCTGAAGATTATTAATGCTTCCAGACCACGAATAAAAGCTATTGAACAGAGCTGGTGTGGAAAAAAAGTTACTGAACAACCACGCTAACACACTACCACTGAGTAACAATCCTTTGTGATATGTGCTTAATGAAAAGTGATATCCTTCAACAAGAGGCCAGAGCTTTAGTGGAATCATTAATAACTGAGTCTTGGAACAATCCATGAAATAAGTAAAAACTGGGCAAGTAATACTTCGTATCAGCAGTCACTTCTCAGGTAGAAGGAGTGAGCTGTTTAAGAGTGCACAGCCATAATTTAAGACAAGAAATAAAACATTCTTTTCCGTCTCCAGTAGCTTGCATCCCAAGGTGATGTAGTGCCTGCCAATGTTGTGCCAGGGCATCCTGCTTCAGTGCCAGGACACAAAGGTCAGTGCCAAATAATCTGCAGTATCCAAGTTTCCCAGGAGGCTCATGGAGAACACGTCAGTCCCGGTTAAACTGAAAAAATTTAAACAATTACAGTACAAACTACAGCTCTTACAGTTTACAGAGCAGAGTTTACAGAAACTCTTAAAGTCTACAGTACAACATCCAACAACATGCTTTTGAAAGCATCATAAATACCAACACTGAGTAAACACTCATAATTCCCGAATTCTTGGAAAAACTTGTTTCCTCGGAAGAGTGTAAAGTTAAAAGCATCAAGACTCCAGATTGGAGAGATTGGCACGTTCTTGTGCATTAACTCTGCCAAACTGGTGTTTGCAGTCTTACTACAAAGCTAGCAGGGCAGGAACAAAAATTGGAAAGGCAAGGGCAAAGGAGGGCACGAAGCTGACAAAGGAGCTCTGAGAACTAAAGCTGACTTTTATCCATGATCAAAAAAAAAGTAAAATCAGGAAAGCACTTTTGATACAGCAAGCTAAAAAGTGACCAAATTTTGGTCAGATATCCCAGATACTAGAAATTCCCACCTCAGGAAGAGTTCATTCTTTGTCTATTCACCTTGTCACACCTCAGAATCCTCTTATAGAAGTGCCTCAGCCAACTTTATTGCTCTGATTTAATCTGTGGTTGCATTTGTCTTTGTAAAACTTGCTCAAATCACTCATGTAGACTGCCAAAGTTCACTTCTGTCTCCCCATTTGAGGAAAAAATGTCCATGGGAATGCAGAAAAGAGCTATTCAGACATTTCTCCCCTAATTACTCTGTCTTTAAAGGTTTACCTTCTGAAAGATGCCTTTAGGCTTCCTTCAAGATGTGTCTTGCTGCCTGTACAGATAAGGAATCTGAAATGCAATACGTGATATTGCCAGAGATACGAAAATCTCCAAATGTCCATGTGCAGATGAAAGGTTGTAACAGCACCAGAAAAAAAAAAAAAAATTAAAAAAAAAAAAGAGAGAGAGAGAGAGAGAAAGAAAAACAAAACCAACCGAAAAAAACAACACGAAAACACATAAGCCTGGAACCTGCCAGGCCAGTGGTACAAACTTAAGGGAGAAAAGCTGTCTGTGCCGTACAGCTGCACTTGCTGGTAAGGCAAATATGGTGAAAGAGCAAGATCTGCTTAGCTTGGAGAGAAATGGTGGTATGGGATTCAGCAAGACAGCAACTACCGTTGGCAGTAAAAGCGTAAACCCCAATGAGGGAAAGCACTCTACCACTCTTTAAATAAAGGGGAACACCAGTACGTGAATAAATATTTATACCCTGTTCATGGTTAAATTTAGCCTGGAAACTAGATGAGGTGCAGCAAAGAGCTGGAACAGCTTTCCAGTAAGCATACTGGGAACAAAAAGTGCTTGTTAAATATTAGACCTCTATTGTTTTATGAAAAAGACTGTATAATATCTTCCAGAGTAAGTGGAAGCCTATTAAATGATCCAGTTTCAGAAAATGTCTTCCAGTCCAAACACACCTTCCAGCAATCGTTACAACAACTGGGGACTGACACCCAGGACTCCCAGCAGTCAGGCACGGTCCTGACTTCACCACTCCTTCCATTTTTAGTAGCAGTTTTTTGGATCAGAATTGCTAAGTTATTTCTGATGTGTTATTTTCAATTTAATACTGAGCACAACGTTTCTCTCTCTCTTTCTTTTAATTAAAATCCTCTTGAACTTTCTTGAGAAGGTGCCTATTATTGTCACAATTATGGGGCCTCACTCCAGAATGCAACTATTTTTTGTAGAAGTAATACTTAGTATTCTTACTTGACAATTTACGGCACTGGAAATTTAACTCATATTCCCTACATCGTAAGACCTGGAGAGGCAATCTCACAGTGTTAGAGGATCCCCACTCCCTGTTCGGTTTGGTGAAGCCCAACGACATGTGGAACTCTGTCTGGATCATGTTGCATTTAGTTGCTAAGACAAGATAAACAGTATCAGGAAAGACAGTTTAGAGAAGAAACACTGTGAACGTTATGGAGAAGATTATAGGGGATAGACTCAAATCCCCTATATTATTCAATTAGGCTCTCATCCAGTAAAGGTTTTAGGCACACATTTTAACCCAAAAAAAAAAAAAAAAAAAAAAAAAAAGCACTGAGGTCCAGTCTAACTTTGCTTACAGTTAAGTAAAGGGATTTCTTTGCTCAGTGAGGGCTTTCAGCACATATGTAAGTGCTTTATTGAATCAAAGTCTTGCACAGCAGTAAATGAGAAGCAACACTACTGGAGTGCATGGAATTACGTCAGTTAAACTGGGAACAAAACATGGCCAGTATTTCTCCATGTTCTCTCCTCAGCATTCTGAGTAAGCAGGGACAGTTTTATTGAAGAGAGCCATTATGACAAATGGTGCTGGATTGGGAACCTTCATTTTAAATGCATTTAGTGTTTAATAACACATTTAAGTGTTCTTGAATATCTAGAGGTTCATCATTTGGTTGCATGGATAGAAATGCTCATAACTGATTCTATGACTTTTTTTTTCAGACCATGCCATTCTTTTGCAAAGTGTCTAAGTAGAAAGTTAGGACAGGGCTTAGCTGTCTGAAACTATTTTCGGCTTTCTTACTAGACAGTCTTCAGGGAGAAGCTAGATGATCTTTCGAGGTCCCTTCCAATCTCTAACATTCTGTGATTCTGTCTCCTCCTTGTAAAGACTTACATTAGAGTTAATGTTCTTTATTGCTCTGGAGCCACAAGCGTTACACAAACCCTTGCCAAGTTAATGAAACACAGTTTCTGGTGAGGCTACTTAAACTGAACCAGCCAACAGCATCATGGAAGGTGGGTCCCAAGTTTGTGCGAGACCAATTCCACAGCTGAGAAATAAATGCTCTTGTATGGCAGTCACACCTCTCAGCTCTGCAGTAAGTGAACTATTTCCACGACCATTTACTATCCCCCAGACCATGTTTTATGACAGCACTGTTCTCTTTTTGCTTATTTACGTGGGGCCTCTGAAAAAACTGATGCAGAAAAATTGCAGTTTGCAATTTTCCGTATTGTAGGTCCAAAATATGTTTGCCAAAGGCTTCCCCCTGAGAACAGTGCCACTGTGGATTATGTTAAGCCTCACTGAAACTAAGGGCTGTAACCAAACTCCCTCCCCTCATTTCTCTCATTTAAGCGAAGCACAAGAAGTCACTGAGGTCCGTCAATGAAAAAGGTTGTTGAGAAGAAGTATCCCCAGAAAAGAGGCACGTTACTGCTCCAAAAGGCAAGTGTGCAAAAGCTGAATTTATTACAGGGCAGGGTTTGCTACATATTGGTTAAGAGCAAAGTTTGCATTCGCACATGAAAGTATTGCAAGCTAAAAACAAAAGAAACAAATGGAAGAAATAGAAAAGCTGGGACACCTTGTATAAGAGTACCAAGATTTATAGCTGATGAAGAAAGCATGGAGTACACACAAAAATAATACTTTTTTTGTTATTAGATCCCTTGCTAGGAAAGCATAAATGTACACTCTTTATGAACACTTTTTGTGAATAGTTGTATCAGGAAGTGCTTGGTTTCTTCATGCATATTTTCTTCAAACATTTTTTCTTTCTTCAAGGCTAGCTCTACTGATTAAAAAAATAAAGGAATAGTGTAGATGATGATGTGGTTTCTTCAATTCATGTACATTCAAATTTATTGTTTAGTAATTTCAATTTTAATCTCCAGGAAAATATATAAATAATTTGAAAAAAATGCTCTAGGTTCCCCCAAGTAAGAATTCTCTCCTTATTATTCTCTTTATTCTCTCTTTTGTTGTTTGAAATATTCTGAACAGTTTAAAAACTAGAATAGATTAATAACATCTATTTTCAATTATTCTGGGCTTTTGGAATTACAACAGTAATTCCTCCTTGCGTTGCAATCTGTTGCCTAAAAGCAGTTTCACTCTTTAAATGTTACTAAAAGCAAAAGTTTTTTCTCTCACATACACAATTTGAAACACATTAAATCATTTAAATGATGAATGATATACCAAGTATTCTTGAGCAGATTTTTTGGATGTTCTTTTTATTGCCCTGTACCCTCAGTGGAATTTAAGTTATCATAATCTACTTTGGAAGCCAAAAATGTGAATTGCGGTTTCAAATAAACAGTTAATATTAATTAATTTTAAAGAATTTAGAGTGGAAAGATTTATATAGATGTTTAAAATCCAAAGGTCAGTAAACAGCATCATTTTTCAATAATTTAATGCTAATCAAATTTTGCTGTTTGATTAAGAAACACTAGAGGATAGTGAAATACGCTTGCCAGCAATGGAATGCATTTACATTTTCCTTCCAGTAAAGGTAACCGACTGACATCAGAGACAAAAAGAAATAAACAAACAAGATATAGTCAGTTCTCAGTGAAAATGAAAAACATTTTTCTGTAATTAAATTGCTTCCCAAAGGAAATAAATTTTTCAGTTCAATGTCAGAGTCTTTCATCAGATAAGATTCCCCAGATAACAAGGAGAATGCTGGAACACTAAGGTGCTGTCATTTTTAAGTATGTAAATCTGTAAGATTTTATTTGACAAGAATTAATGCTTTTAATAGGAAAAAGCTAGTTCAGCAGAAAATAGTTTTTATTAGCTGCTCATTTTCATTCTCAACGATACTCTCCTTTCCTTGTTTTGCTACACATTGGTAAAGGAAATCGCAGATACATTCTCATCATTAAGCTGAAAGAAGGTAGATTTAGATTAGATATTGGGAAGAAAAATTTCACTGTGAGGGTAGTGAGGCAGTGGAGCAGGTTTCCCAGAGAAGATGTGGATATCCCATCCCTGGAGGGGTTCAAGGCCAGGCTGGATGAGGCTTTGAGCAACCTGGGCTAGTGGGAGGTGTCCCTGCCCATGGCAGGGGGGTTGGAACTAGATGATTCTAAGGTCCCTTCCAACCCAAATCATTCTGTGATTCTATGATCAGGTTTCTCTGCAAATAGAGCTGCCTGTCATCTAGACTGTCCTGGATACATCTTCTTCTGCCAAGATATGCTCTCTTGAGGGAAACTGAAGACTTTAGCTACTCATCTAAAATTTCCAGACATACAGCAACTTGATCAATTTATAATGGTTATCTTTGTAAAAATTTCAGCTTTTTTTTTCTTTTTGGAAGTAGGTCCGTCATGAAGGGTTTTTTTGGAAACACATGAATGAACCACAGATCACTGAGGATGACCATTAGAACTAGAGCTTATCATTGAGTGGCCTCCGATATTGAACCTACGTGTTTCGTCTTCAGTCCAAGGAGATTTAGACCTGTAGTTCCCCACCACCAGCTTCCAGGGTAAGCTGAAGTGTGGATATGACACTGAAACTCTCATCCAGTGCACTAAATGATGCAAAATTCAGGCAGTAAAAAGGAAGAAGAGCAGAAGTAATATCTTGACTCTGCCCCAAGTGAAAGAGCACAAACAGAAAGTATAAATTTGCTGTTGCAGTCCCAGCTCCTAGCATTGCTGCCGAGTAGCATGCTAACAAGCTAACACATCTTGTTGAAAACAGCTGCTCCTTAAATTAGTTCACCAGGTGCTTACCTTCTTCTTTTGTGTGACATGTCACACTATTACAGTAGAAGCAGATGGATTCAGAAAATCAGATATTTTTATTAGTATTCGATGACTGTTGTAATTTGAGATACAGAATTTCACAGTGTTTCTTCTGACATGCTGTGATACATTTCAAGAAGATGTGATAAATGTTAACGAGGTATTACAAAATGTGAATATAAAAATTAAAACCACCTTTATGTTTTTCCAAACCAATTTTTTTATAGTTCCCACTTCGGAACAAATTTGGAAGATAGTTTTCATTGTAATTCAAAATACCGATGTTTTCTGTGAAACAGACATTTGTTTTCCTTTCTTTTGACAACATTTAAAAATCCCAAGTGATGGGCAATAAAGTAATACTGTAGCAATGGTAGAAGATGCTGTACCAACACAGCAATGTTCCAAGTCTTCTGCAGAATCCATGACTTCCAGCCTGTGTTCTACGTCTGTACCAACTGCGCTTGCCACATCTGTGTCTCCTTCCTGTCATGTCTGGTATCTGCACAGGCTTCCTTATCCTGTAGCTGGAAGGAGGTGGCACTAGAAGCAAACCACACGTCCCTTCTCTCCTCCCTGAGGGAGAACGCTCCCTACAGCAGTGCTGCTGAGCTTTTGGGATTGGCAGTCTCAGGAGGTGAGCGAGGAATGTAAAGGCTTGCAGAGCAGGGGTAGTCCTGCATGTTAAGAAAGTGGAGGAGCAACAGGGAGGCCAGCAAGCTTCTGTAGCCCTTGCCTGGAGAGAAAGTTCTCAAGGAACATTTTGGTGTCTCAGCAAGTTTGGGCAGGGACAAAAGAAATGAAGAAGAGGAATGGTGCCCACAGCCAAAGTCACCTCAAAACCTATTGGACTGTTTCTAAGAGGTTTAGTAGGACTAGTAAATACATAAATATATGTGTATCTCATAGGAGTTTGAACAGTATCATCTGTTGCACTAATAGAAATATTTACCCTTTTAGGTGAGAGCAGTAATTCCACTAGCATGTTGCATGATCATGTGCTATGCACCAATCAGCCAGGTGTTTGGTAAGATACACTGCAAGGGCAACAGTCATGCCTGGATGGGAGTGCTGAGCATCTGGGTGCTCACTGCATCTCCCAGGACACAAAACCAGGCATCACTCACTGAGCGGTGCTAATACAGGAGTGCTACAGCAGTTCATCCCATCTTCTATCTGTGCATCATATGAGTGCTGTTTGTATAGCCACAATCCTAATTTCAATCCTTTTTAACACAAATCCACAGTACATGTGTTTATGTATGTATAAAGATGAATATATATTTATTGAAAGTAACATCTCTTTGTTATAGCTACAAGCAAAGAAACCATTGTGATGACAAATTGGATCTAAAAGATCCTGATAGCATTTTGTATTTTTATCCATTTGTTTGATGTCCCACAATATTTGTAAGCATCATTATTTTCAATTTTAAGTACCTAATAGGAGCACTTTATGTATCCATTTCCTTTTTTAGGATTGCTGTAGCTATAAAAATATAAACAGTTTGTCTTTTTAAATGAACTCCCAGTGCTTTGGAATAAAATTATTCTCATCAAACCAAGAATCTGTACCTACCATAGAGAAACTGTCATTCTCACTGGGGAATGTTTTGATTGTTTGCCCATTGTTGCATATAATTTCTAAATTATAGAATTCACAGTTGTCTATTGAATGCCAAGATAACATTTGATTTTAGGTCTCCCATTGAGCTTTATTCTTTGTCTTTGCTGTAGAAATTAAGAACTGGTATTTAGAAACCCTATTGTTCAAAGAAAGTAAATAGCCATGTATTTTGAGGAACAGTGCTTGCTCACGCAACCTTCCATCTGCAGGAACAAAGGCAGCAAGAATGCCTTACGTGTGCAGAGTTGCAGAAATTTTAACAAAACCCCCACACTTGGAGATTTGCAACAGTGCTCCATATTAGTTCTCACAACTCATATAGCACATCTGCTTTCTGAAAGTAAGAATAATTGACAAAGTGTTGGTGTTATGTATAATTTCTAATCACAACTGTTGCCCTTGCATTATTTTAAGCTAGGCTAGACAGTGATATTTCAAAGGAGGGTCAGACGTGTACTGAAGTGTGATCAGTGCAATTTATCTGGACATTTCACATGCTTTTATTATCAAAACCATATAAATGAAAGAAACATAAGGGAGTCATAAACTGATGTATAATCAGTGCCTTTATCACGACATATTAAAAAAAAAAAGAAAGGAAAACAAATCCATTTTGTAATATAACTTTTAGAGTTGTTTATTATTTAACCTGTTTGCTACATTAAAAATTGTCTTCCTGTTATTTCAATGAACTAGAATGAAGCAATTCTGAACAGTGCAACAAGTTTCCTAGAAATGTGAGTTTCTTAGGGTAACCTAGCCCTGGGGGCTGGATAGGTTTCATTTTGCACTGGTTTCATTACAGAGATAATAAAGCTAACACAGTATAGAAGATATCTGGCAATATTGTATCTAAAAAGGCATCACTGGATTACACCAAGATTCATGTTTTATTTTTAAAAAACACACTTAAAAGAAACATTTTCAATGAGCGAATACGCAGGAGAATGACAGAAGTGTTTTTTACATATCTAAGTAACAACTCCTGTTAAGAACATAACCACCACTGGCTAGCATCATCCTTGACTGTAGCTTTCCATCTTTTCCAAAGACACAAGAAGATGGACTGAAGTCAAGGCAATTAATATCAAGCATATTAATAACTATAATAGGAGGTACAAGCCCACCAGCATGGCCAAGTTTTTTTGTAAGCATGATACTGAAGGATTTGAAGGAGGTCCATGAAGTGGCTTTTGAGAGTTTTACAGCAAGGAAAAAAATGCCATCCTTTCACATTAACCCAGACCTGCTGCAGGACAAGATGCGTTAATCAGGCTGTTTCTTTTGTCTTCAGAAAAGCGTCTCTCTACTCTTAAGAAATCTTGTTGTTTGGATTTTTTTAAAAATTAGATCCTTTGATGGAAGGTGCTCAGCAAATGAAGCATCCTGCTGTTCAGAATTTTCTTTGTATTTTTTTATTTCTTTTTTTTTTTTTTAATCCGCTTCATCCAGTGTGTGGCCTCACACTTCTCCATACTGCATTGCACACAGGATATTCTGTTTCCTTGTGAGCTCTATTATTGTATGCATTACTGCAGAAAATAAGCATCTCTAACTTTCACAAATGTGCGTGCAGCCTTATGAGATGTCCTCATTTTACAGAGAAGAAGCTAAAGTAGGGTGATTTGTCCCTAAAATGCTTACTGATTCTGAGCGGGTGAGGTTCTTCAGTTCCTAAATCCTTCCGTTTTTCCTCTTCTGATGTCCAATTATGTTGGCTTTCCACTTACTACATTACAAGCTTTGCAAGATCAATAGCCCTCCTCATCTTTGTGCCTTGTCAGTGCAAAATAAACACAGCAGGATGATAAAAGATAATTTTTTCCCACACAGATTGAGAAAGAATTTGTGGTTCTGGCCATCTTGCCAGGCACATGTCAAGGATTAGTTAAACAACAGTTTGAGGAAGAGAGAAAGTTTGGATTCTCAATACCTTTCCTTTGCCTCCACTTTTTCAAAATAGTCCTCTAATCCAGGCTATGCAACGTACAAGCAGATTCAGTTCACAAGGGAATTGCTTTAGGGCCTATGTGGCCTCCAGCCCCAAAGTACATGTACTTCTGTAGACTAAACATAAGAGAGATGTCTCTCTAGCACTGCAAAGCTGGTCCAGTTTTCAAAGTTGACTGTCCTGGAGGCTCCCATTAAGTGACCCAAAATACAGAAAGACAATGTGTAATTTATATTATTATTTATTAAATTCCAAATATCTAAGTTTGGATTATAGAAGCCTGAAAAAATGCTTTAGTGTGCAACATCCATTCCGGGTCAGGCAAATGGCCTCATACACTGCCCTGTCTCTGAGGGCAGACAAGGTCAGATGCCTAAGAAAAAAACAACAAAACAAACAGAAGAAAACCTCAAGACTCTTAGGGATGCTACTGCAGAATAATCTTCTGGCATCTCACTATTTGCGGTCCAGGGAGATCCTGAGAGTTAGTCTTTTGTTTTAATCCTTGAGGTGTTTTTCCTTCCATTGAGTGCCCATCGCTTTAAGAACCACATAAACTTTCAGTATCCACTACCTCCTCCGGTAAGAAATTCTACAGCTGAACTACAGATGAACAAATCTAGTGGAAGGTGTCCCTGCCAGTGACAGGGGGGTTTGAACTAGATTATCTTTAAGGTCCCTTCCAACCCCAAACATTCTATGTTTTTATGAAATATTTTCTTTGCCTGGTTAAGACCACTTACCTATCAGTTTCATCTGGCATGTCCTGTTTATTGTTTTACAAGTACAATTGTTCTGTACTAATTTTTACCTAAGCATTCAGGATTTTGCAGGTCTGTATGTACCTTCCTCCCCAAATGTATGTTTCTTCCTGGACAATATCCCCTAATTCTGCTATTAGTTATTTCTCAAACTTGAATCTCTTTGGTTGCGTGCTCTGTTGCTCTCACAGTTGCACTTTTGGAAAAGGATGGGCACTGTTTGTGTTGCACTGGTTCAGCTGAACCCTGGCATTGATTCTAGGCTCTGTAATTCAAATATGTGTAAGGAACAAAGGTTTACATAGAAGGAACTGAGAGTTTTAGAAATAAATGAAAACTAAGACAATTGTCAGGTTTGGTCAGAATAGGATCAATTAACAGCTTGATGAATAAAACCAACAAAAAATACTGTAATGTGAAAAGGTAGTATAGAATATGCAGAGAAAAATTTTACTAGAAAATGTGTCAGAAAAATGTCACACTGTAGCTCAAATTTATGAAACACAATGAACAACTGGAACTAAAAAAGAAAAAGCTTTTTTATGTTGACTAAACTAGAAAATATATGCATCAACATTTAAGTAACATCAAGGAGTTGCAGGTGATGGAACAAAGCTGATTTGGAATCATTAAAAGATGCAGTGACTTAAGCTACAAACATTTTGGATGGTACTGAGCAACATAGCTACCTGCTAAATCCAATCAAGGATCCTACTTACTAAATGATGGTACAGAGTGGCCCAACAGGAGGAGAAACTAAAGAAAATCTAAAGAAAAGGAAGCCTCAGAAATAATGAGAAGTGCCAAGAAGTATGTGAAAATAGAAACAAATGGTGAAAAGAGACATTATTGAAAAAGGATGGTACATTGGGGACCTCCTGAAAGAGGCTGAAGAAATAATTAGTGAGAAGATAGTGGGGAGAGAAATGTTGCTGCCAGTTTGGAAGATGCTGCAGTGTGACAGCCTCCAATCACATAGTTGCGCAAAAGAACAATAACTAAACGCAGACTGGGAAGGAGAGGAAAATGGATATGATTTAATTATCTCAGCAGAGCTGGTTTTAGCCACATCTGAAGACAAATAGAAGAAGGGTCATCTGAAAGAATGTGAAGCTGCTAAGAAACAAAGAAAAATGGTAAACAACATTTTTAAAAATGAGAAATGGGAATAAGGAGAGGAAGAATTCCCAGTCCTTCTCTTTATTAAATGGGATTTTGTCAAGTTTAATTCTGTAAAACATTCAAACATAACAAACAAACCACAGAAAGCATAAAAACAAGGATAAGGCTGCTGCAGAAGTTCATAGAGTGTGTCACCAGGCCTGGCCCCTCAAATCGACCAAAAGTTGCAGGCAGGAGGAGAAAACTTTAAAATGCTTCAGCAAAGCCACCCTAAAGACTGACTTGGACTTCTGTATCAGTAACTTGGAATAAGAGTTCTTTTTGCAAAGCCAGAGATATGTCGAGGACTGTAAGACTATCACGTCTACAGATAAATATTTATGTTATGATCAGTTGTTATGAAGCCATGCAAAGTTTCACAGGGCAAATCACATTGGGATGGGAAAAAATCCGATCAGAGTGTAATGCAATTGACTGCATAACAGGAAGGTCATCCTGAGGTAGAAAGCAACACAAACAAGCCTCATGGCATTTCAAAATGCAGTTCAGATCCAGACAAAAAGTGTTTTTTTCCTCACAAAGAATAAAGTTAATAGAAGTCATTGTGTAATAAATCTCCATTGTTATGGAGGAAGACCTGAGAGCTCCTTCGAAATGATGTGAATTCTCATTTGCATTCAATGCCATCTTATAGCCCTCATGCACAGGTGGGAAAAGGAGTTAGAGCTTCCCCAGAGACTCCTGGAGAGGGAAATCTGCAGGTCTGTGTCTGCACCGAGTGTCAGTTGGGACAAGACATCAGAAACATGTTTCTGCAACTTATGCCTTCTTGTTTCTGGGGTTTTCTTTTGAAATTGTGTTTCTAATTTCATAGCCAAGAACTGAATCTCTTGCTCTGCTATCCATCAGACCGATGGTTTGCATTTTGAGCATTTTAAAGTAAATTTAGGTGAATCTGAGCAGTAAAAGACATCTTACTTTTTTCGAGGCAACCAATTGCAGTAACATACTGCTACAGGTGTGCTCTCCCTCTGCTTCATGTAATCCTCACTGTGTGCCACATCTTTATTGCAGCGAGAGATTAAATGGTCAATGCATAAGTGTCAGGAATAGAGCCAGGACATGCAAGAAGGCAAGTGATGACTTTAAAAAAAATAATAATAATGCATTAAGGGAGACTCAGAAGTAAGAAGAGAGCAGGTGGTTCCCTTCTTCATGTCCCATAGAAGAATCATCATTTACAGTATCCATAATGCCTACCTTAAGATGTTGTAAAGCACTTTATACTCTGAAAAATTGACATGTGATACTGGCTACATATCAGTACCCTCAGCATCAACAGGGATTCCTACAAATCATTACCCATAATTTTCCAACAACTTGCTTCTGAGGAAACACCTTTTCTAGCATTGTTTGTACCTTCGTATTTTTCAAAGATATGGCTTTCAATGGTCTTTTCCCACTGTATTTCCACAGCTAGCTCCATTCTTTACTCTGAAGTATTGGAATTATTTTCTTTTGATTGGAAGGAGAGGGCTTAAATCTTAAATCCCAGTCTCCAAAGGAAGATGCCATTGGTTGGCCAATCATGATTTACAGAGATCCAGTTGAGAAATTCTGTCAAACCTGATATACAATAGATTGAGGATTTCAGAAACTGTCAGCATTTTAAAGACAATATACAATTAAGGTCATCCTGCCTTACTTTCTGAGGATCACAGGTTAGAGGACTTTATCCTCTATAAAAGATAGAGCATATATAAGAAATACTTGATGCCAAAGCCATCTTCTGTAGCCATTGGTAACAATTCTTAGTAGTTTATTAACATCCCTCTTCAAATGTTTCACTCCATTCTCAATCTGGATTGATATGTCATCAATTTCTAGAGACTGGATCTCAGGCATACCTTGTTCTCCTAATCAAAGAGCATGTACCCTCAGATTTCTTCTGTTGGTATATTCAAAAGGTACCTTCATGAGCTTTGTAATGTTTCTATTTGTAAACTAATTATGCTCAGTTACCACAAACTTAAATTCTTTCACTTCTTTTCAGAATGCTTAGGACTTGCTTGATACTTCTGTCTAAAGAGAGTAATCAGAATATTCCAGTAGTGGCCTTCTCTGTTCTGCACATGACTGCACCTCTTTATCCCAGCTGACATTCCTCTGACAGTAGATCCAAGTGCTGTGTTTACCTTCAACTACACCACCACATTTGAGGTTTGCACTTGATTTGCTATGGATCATGTCCCAGCTCCTATCTCAGAATCACTTTTCCAGCAGACATTTCCTCATCATATGTATACACTCTTTTTTCTTGGCATTCCCTGTGACTTTATTAAGAAGCCGATTATCCTTGTCAAGCTGTAGGAACTTATTTGTATAATTGACCTGTCCTCCAACTTGCATGTTATTTGAGACCTGCATGTGTGTTCATTTTACGTTTTCTTTTGAACCAGTAATAAACAGGTCAGAAGCACTAGGCCAGACCACCATGAGGAAATATCTGGTGTTTGCTGTTTTATTTTAGGAAAATAGAAAGAACATTTTTATCATTCAATATATGTTACACTTATGCACATATGAGTGCAGTTTCTTAATGAGCCCTCAGGCAATTAAGATTCATCAAGAGATTAAACATAACTGGTGTCATTGCTTTCCTGGAGACACTCTTAGCAAGTTAATAAACTTGCCCACTGAGCAATTTTGAAGACTAAGTTAAGTACTTAAGTGTCTGCACTTCAAGATTTAGGATGTTTAGATACTGCTACTACTTGATGTTTAAATATTGTTATGAAGTTTTAAACTCAAGTTGGAGAAGAGGAAACAGTCAAAGAGCAGAAGAAAAACAGCCATCAGTCATTCCAACTGAGATAAACAGAGACTGAATAACCAAGTTTTAATATCTTTTTTTTCCTGGCAAGATTCTCTGTTTTTAATTTGCTGGACCAACTTGTTGATTTGTATTTTATTTTTAAATGTTTGCCTGTCTGGAGAGGGATGCACATGGACCTAAGGGAAAAGAAGATGTACTCAAAACGGTAGCACAGCATAAAATGTTCAGACACTGGAAAGAGGTGACCTCATCCTATTTTTGCCAGAGTTGGCTGGTTGTAAGAAGCGAGCTGGCCTGTTCCAGCAATTCTTTGGAGAACCCAGGTTCACTGTTAAGTGGGGTAATGCAGTCCCTCTTCTTCCACATTAATACAGTGGATATTCTGTAAGTTCAAAATGCACAAAAATTAAAGGAAACTGGAAGGTTAGTCCTCTCATAGAAACATTAACCACATCATAAGGAATATATCACAATATGCACTGTGAGCAGTAAGATAAATTCTCCAAGATATTTTTTTTCAACAGGGAAAATTATGAGCAAATTAGAGCAAATAAATTCACTCCTGAATGCCGTGAGCCTTCTTAAGACACCATTTAGCAAGGACATTGCTTTTAATTCTAAGAAAAACAAAGGAAAAATCTGCTTTCACTTAAAAAATGAAACTAAAATGAAAAGGATCTAATGTAAAAGTCATTTTCTAGTGAAGGTGTCTCTGAAAGTTCATATTCTGCTCTTCATATTCTTGTTTTCTGTCCTCTATCATGCTTAGATAAGTGGCCCAAACCAGTGAATCTCCACGCAGCATTCAGCTTTATTGATTATTTCTCACTAGTCAATCTTGTCACATTGGATCAAGCCTTAACTTATGTCTCGGTCTGTTTCCCTCATAGCTGTTTCTTCAGTTTCAGGAAAAAAAAAAAAAAAAAGCTGTATGCCTCTCCTCCTTCCCAGTAAAAACCTTCTCAGACTAACTAGGACCACCTTTCAAGCAAACTGGGAGAAGGTCATACAACACACTGGCTGAAACAGACTTCGCTGTAGTTATGCACATCCAGAACTAATTCATCTGCCCACATGCATTCATTCCAGCACAAAACTATTTCCCTACCAGGCAGGGACATAGATGTCACCTTTTTGAAGGAAATGAGAAGCACAGGGGTTCCAGACTGCAGTGGGGCTACACGTCTCTCTCCTTGTTGCAGTGAGGCGCAGGTGCACATACACACAGAGATAACCCCTCTCCAGTGTTTTGACAGAAAACACTAACAAACACAACATATTTCCCCAGAATATTTTAGGGTTACAATACATACTTTATGTCAAATGGACAAATAAAAAGTTAGATCTATTCCTGGACAGGTTTATTTGGTGGTTTTGGGTTGTGGGTTTTTTTCTGATCAAGACATTTTGTGGCCTATAAATTGTTTCTTGGCAGCACTTTACAACTGAAAAAGTGTTGGAAATGTAGGTTTTGTAAGGTCGGAGCTACATTCTGTTGCCATTTCTTCAAGCCTAATCCATAACAATTTAATTAAACTCAGTCACATTTCTCTAGATTATTGCAATGTAAATGAAATTCGGTTTGGTTTCAGCAGTCTAAGTGATGTTTGCAGTGTACATGGAGACTTGCACAACCAAATATCTCCTCTTGCAAAAAGAGTTCATGCTCACAGCAAGATAGCAGCTGAGGCGAAGGTAAAAGGGCTGCATGTGCTGATCCAAAGTTTGTGTGACAAATTCAGAACTAGCTAACAAATTTCTTTTTTTTTTTTTCCTGAGGGTTTTGGGTACTTCATTCAGCACATCCTCATCTCTCACAGTGAAACCTGGTCTTCAGCCATGAGATGCTGCATGCAATGGAAGTGGTTTACATTACACCTAAGATTTCTAGGTTACGTGAGCTCAGTAATGACAGTGAATCACCTTCTAGACCATAAAGCAGAAAGCACAGTGGTTTCCTCCAGAGAAAACAGAGAACAGTTTATGCACAATGTGTAGCCTTGTTAAAATGTTTTTCCCGATGAGGCAATAAAACAACTCTATAGAAGTCATAGAAGGGAGGAAAATGTTGTATTTTGCCTTTGCTTCAGAGATAGCAGCTGTGCCACAGACATGAAGGGATGAGAACTATTCAGAAGTGGAAAAATGAGCAGATTTAGGCTGCTATAATTCAAACTGTAATAAAGGAAAATCATAGCTACTGTGCAGAGACACAAGAATTATTAATATGAATGAGCATTAATTATACTGAGAAGCAGGTTACCAGAGCCTTGGTCAATGGCACTAATACTTCCTTCTTTCTGGTAGAAATATGTTGCCCAATATATCACAGCATTGTGTTTGTTGTTTTAAAATTCTTTACTGAAGCCCAGATAAGGGAAATTTATTGCGTATCCTTTATTTAGCAAAAACCAGAAATGTTATCAGAGAAAACGGTTGGGTTACTGAATATTGTTTGCTCTTGGGAAATTCATGTTGCTTTTTCTCCATTTCCTACACACCATCCCATTGGTAAAGGACTTTCATCTTCAAATTACATTGTTAAGTCTTTCACATAACCAACTCAGTCTAACATATTCAGATTCTGTATTGTCCTCTCTAAAAAGTGTATATGAGGCCTCTCTCTCATTTCTCCCCTTCTTCCCCCACCACTTGTCAGTAATCCTCACTAATACATTCACATATTCTGCGATGAAATATATCTCATTCTCCCCATTGATTGAATGGAACTTGAGTTCTGGCTGCTTGTAAGATAATACCTGAGATCCTACTTAGAATTTCAGCAAAAAGGAAAACAAATGTTTCCCGTGTTGGGGAGCAGCAAGAGCAGGGCTGCAGCATTGAGGGAGGATGTGCTGGGAGCCGCAGGTGGCTGCAGCAGAGGCATTGTGCAAGTGCCACCTATCAAAGCAGAGCAGGATGCTGATAACAGGATCCATCAGCAGTCCCAGACAAAGGGAGGTGATGAATCCAGCCCAGGATGTAAGGGTTTCAAAGCTGCAAGAGACAGGCTGGAGACAAGACTAGAGACAAGTGGTCAAGATAGGTCCAGAATCCAGGCAAGAGACAGGGCTATAAATGTATGCATAAAGTATAGCTCAGGCAAAGCATAAAGACACAGACCGAGTTTAAACAGAGCAGAAGGTGCATGGAGTGGTGGTCCCAAGGTGAGGTTGGTCAGGACAATTAAGGGCTGCTGATGCACTCAAACATCATGGTAGTCTTGAAAAGCAGTACCTACCCTACTCCCAATCACTGCATGGTTTTTGACAGAAAGAAGCCTTAGAAAAGGAAAGTATGGACAACCTGAACTCGGGAAAGAGCCTGGAATAGTGTATCTGCATGAATAATTCCTTGGCTTTGAACCCTTCGTAGCCACCCATTTCTGCAGGCATCCAGCAGATAGAAGAACCCCTTTAGAGTTCTTATCTGCCTTCTAGATCTTTTCCGTGATTAGCAAGATCCCAACACCAGAAGTGAACCTGCTGATGTTCTGGACACACTGTAAGGACCACAGGTTTAATGGACTCTCTGGAGAAGCATAAGAATGTATTTCTTAAAACAGAAGCTGCTTCTGCAGATGAAACAAATTCTGGTTCTTGCAGCAGCAGTTTCTAAAATTATGATGGCAAGCCTGTATCCTTGGACAAAAGTTTGTTATTTTCGGAGATGATGACTCCCCTGCCCCCAAATAAAACAAAATTGATTCATCAAAGCTTTACTTCATTTTTGCACCAATTTGAGTTTCCATTATGCTCAGGTACAACTTGTAGAGAAACCTACTTGACTTATTATATTGAAAGTGATCTCCTACTAGAGACTTGCTGTATATCAATGCATCTAGATAAAATGAAATAGTTTTAAAACATCAAAATCTATGACATTTTCTAACAGTCACCTCAGTCTTCTGACAGTTTTTGCTTTTTAAAGTTGCAAGCACATTTGATGCCATTTCTAAATCCCCAGTAAATGTAGGGGCTGGCTTAAGTTCTTACTGTCAAGAGAATCTCACCAAAGGTGGTACAAGGTGAAAATATTGTGACAATGTTTTCTGGTTCATTGATAATGCAGCAGAAGATAGACCGAGACTGTAATGATGGGGGATACATATTGGGGTTTTGAAGGATTCTGGGATTTACAGCTGGAAGAGCATGGCCTCCGGGAGGCAGATGTTCAGCCCCCACCCTGGGAACGTCACCGGCAGCTGCTTGAGTGTGTGTGGATTAGAGATGGGCAGAGGAGTGGGAAGCAAATGAAGTCCTGACAGGTAATTGCCTCTCCAAGGAAAATCTTTTTTCCCCTATTTAGCTTATGCAGTAACATAGGCATTTTTTTCATTGGTGCCTCCAAATCTTTATATATTTTTCTTTGTTTTGGAATCCCTCTTTCTTTTTTTTGCTCTGGCACAAGCCATTGACAGGTGTTACAATAACTTTCATCACTGAGGTATTTTATATGAGGAAGTACAAGATCTGGTGATACGAAGCTAAAGAATGACTGCAGTCACAGTGCTTTACAACTAAGACAAGGCTGATGAGGGAACAGCTTTCTGTCAGCTCACAGCCTGCACAAAGACTACGTTTTGTAGCTGGCTACAGCTTCTGTCAAGAGAAAGCAGATGGGAATGTCATGATATTTTCATAGTGACTGTCCTAAAACACTCTAAGACTAATAAAAAAAAAAACCAACCAAACAAACCCTAATGATATACAGACTGCTAATACTTCTCCTGCTGTGAGACACAGCTTTAATTAAATATATTCACAGTTAACTAACTGCAGATTGAAGGGAGTACCGGGACTAAAAGGTCGCCAGTGAAAGATCAATGGCAGCCAAGTGACACTGAAAAAGAAAACAAAACAACAAACCTGCTTCTTGGTCTGTGCCTGGGAAAAGAGTCAGTTTCTCATGGATAATCTGCAAACTACTCCCCATTTCTGCAATTTAAAGCACAAAGTAGCAATCAAAAATAAATAAACACCATCAGCAGCACCCAAGGATGCCAAATTGCAGATGATGGAGGCTTCAGCTGCAAGGTAGAAGAGGTTCCCAAGACAGTCTGGCCCCCACTTTGAAACGTCACCTCTCACTCTCTTTCTCTTTTTTTAGCTTCCTGCTGGGACCTGCAAAGCCCAGTAGCATTTCCTCCAGAAGAATTTTTGATTTGCCAAGGAGTTACTCCCAAAGGGAATGAGCCTTCATTAGGGACCAGAAAGGGCATCTGGTTCAAATCAAATCCTGGATCGGACCGCAGGAATATTTTGCCTTCACTGATACCAGACCTCTGCAGTTTCCAGGGAATGCAGAATGGGGCACAGAATGCCAATTCAATTAAGAAGCACTGCTGTTTCCTCTAACTCAAGCAGGGAAGTTCACTGATGCAAGGTAGAGACTCTTGGGAGCCACTATATCCTCACTATGTGAGCTTGGGCAAGATTCTTCATATTCTCATGCCTCAGCTAACTGGCAAGAGTGTTGAAGTCTTAATTAACATGGGAGACACATGATGGTGACAAAAAGTGCAGCTTTGTCATTATTACTTTAGCATTTGGACTAGCTGATGCATCTCTGCTCCTATTGATCATCTTCCAAAACCGCTTCAGTTTTAAAGAAAATGCAGTGACTGTTTGATTATGCTCATTTATAAAGTAAGAGTTATGCTACAGCTAATCTAGTCAAATCTAGGGGGTTCCTGAAAGAAGCAGCCAGGACTCCGATCTCCTTTTTGCTTGAATGCTGCCTTGGGCTTATGCTCTCCAGACTGCTCCATGAGCTGGCAGTGCTCACTAACACAGGAAAAAATGTCTATCGCCATTAAATGAATAATTTTGTTGGAGTTATAGAGCAGATGTGTCTCAGTCAGACCAGACAAGCTCTCCAGACAGCACACAGGGAGCAGCAGGAGCACATTTCCAGGGAGCTGGTGCAGGGTGGAACAGGGAATGGCACCTCCAGCCTGCCAGCAGTGAGCTCCTCTTGTCCCAGCTCAGCCTTATGCATGAGACCACCCCTCTGTCCAAGCAGACATCCCCACAAATGATTCCGTTTTCAGATAAGTAGCATAGGGTCAGTAAATGCAGCTGTTTTCCAGAAACAAAGGGGAACCTTCAGAAGTTATGAGGCCCTAAAATTCAAGAACAGTTTTAAACTCTTCGCTGGGTAAAAAAATGGCTGGATGGCTGGGCCCAAAGAATGGTGGTGAATCATTGAGGCCAGTTCTGTTTAATATCTCTATCAATGATCTGGATGAGGGGATTGAGTGCACCCGCAGTGAGTTTGCAGACTACAACAAGTTGGGTGGGAGTGTTGATCTGCTTGGGGGTGGGAAGGCTCTACAGAGGGATCTGGACAGGCTGGATCAATGGTCTGAGGCCAGCTGTGTGAGGTTCAACAAGGCTCAGTGCTGGGTCCTGCACTTGGGTCACAACAACCCCCTGCAATGCTACAGGCTTGGGGAAGAGTGGCTGGAAAGTTGCCTGGTGGAAAAGGAGCTGGCGATGTTGGTCAACAGCCAGCAGTGTGCCCAGGTGGCCAAGAAGACCAATAGTATCCTGGCTTATATCAGCAATAGGGTGGCCAGCAGGACTA
>NW_010108739.1:0-305 GCF_000699245.1 Pterocles gutturalis | reverse complement strand
GGTCCTGCAGTGGGGGAGCAGCCTGGGGGTCCCTATAGGAGCCGCTATAGGGCAGGTAACACCCTTCGGAGAAGAGCCCCTATAGAGGCCGCTATAGGTTGAGTGTGTGCCCAGGACAAGGTTCACCCTGCAAAGGAAAACCCCTGTAAGGCCAGCCCCTATAGGTGCTGCCATAGGGCAGGGCACACCCCAGAGATAACAGCCCCTATAGGTGCTGCCATAGGGCAGGGAACACCCCAAAGATAACTGCCCCTATAGTGCCAGCCCCTATAGGCGCTGCCATAGGGCAGGGAACCCCCCCAAAG
>NW_010108738.1:37601-60627 GCF_000699245.1 Pterocles gutturalis | reverse complement strand
GACCGGCCTCCCCCCTGACACAGAACCGTGCTACATAATTACTGAAAATACTGCAACAAGAAAGAAAAAAATCTAAAAGCCAGGGGCAGCAATCTTTTTATATATATAAATATTCTACATTGAAATAATTATTGCATTTTAAGACCTAAAAATCTTTCAGGTGATTGAAATTCTGAATACATAAATAGAAGAAAAAAGTGTAAATTTGTTTTTTTTCCCCTCAGGAGAAGCTTATTACCTGATTATATCCTTGCTAGGACTCATTTCTTCCCTAGGCTCAGACAGGCTAAATCTCTCTTCCTGTAAATACCAAAGAGTTTGAATTTTTATATCACTCTAGGGACAGGGGAGAGACAAGGCAGTGCTGCTGGTGATGTGACTGCAGTGATGTCTGAAGCTCCCAAGACACACACTGCCTTCAGATGAGCTACCGTTTCTCGAGCTGAAGCCCAGGCAGCTGAGATGGTGGCCATCTGACACAGGAAACACAACAGTCATTTTATTACTGGGAAGCAGGAGTCAGAAGAGATCCAGACTGTTAAAGGATTACTTGATTATGGTCTTAAAAAGATGGGCTTGACCTCCTAGCTTTTCCTTTTACACGTGAACGGAGCAGCAAGGAGTTCAAGAAGTTTTTTTAATCCTGAAGAGTCTCAGATCATTGGAAGTGTTCTAGCTCATCAAGTGAAGCTCAGGGAGAATAGCTCACAGCCGCTTCCGTCCATGGTGCAGGCAGTGCCCACATTTCTCATCCTGCCTCTAGGCTCTTCCTTTTGCACTTAAAGATTTTGGATTGGGACAGCTTTAGAAACGCTACTACCCTGCGGCTCTGTGCTTTTGAACACTCCTGGGAAGCTGCAGGCAGGCAGCCACTGCAATGGCAGTGGGGGCACAAGTGAAAGGAAGGAGCTCCCATTCGGAAACAGCTCCGGAAAAACTAGTGCTGTGCAGTGGAGGAGAGAACAGAAGTGGATTATCCTTTCTGCTACCTCAAAAACGAACACAAACTAAGCCATAGATACATAACACAGGAACAATGAGTCACACCACACTTTCAAGCACACCTGCCCAACCCCCTGTTTCATAGCAAACCAGCATTTCCTCCACAAAGGACTGAATGCCTAGCAAAGCAATTATTGAATGCTGAATTGGTAAAGATATGTTTACATCCCATTTGCTGGCAGTAATGCTCATGAGATTGCGTGTTATCGGGTTCAGTTAGCTGATCTGATCGGCTTCTCATGGCCAATTCCCACCTGCCTGTCTGACAGAACTGGACATAGAGTCACCTCCTAGATGGTCAGAAACAACATGACAGGGATTAATAAAAGGAGATGGGTGATACTAACTAAAACACTGGTGCAAGTAAATATTCCTTTTGCAGAACTTAGTAACATCTTCAGCATATCTGAACACCACCAGCCTGAGAAACACGTGCCAAGGTCATTCCTAAATCTTAGTTTTGTACATGTCAGCTCTTGAAAAGCCATCTGCCAAGCCAGCTGTTTCGGGAATATATAACAATTTCTTAGATTATATATTTAGTCTAAAAGTTCCTATTTTCTTCCTCTCTTTCCTCTGTTTCTCAATTTATTTAAGCACAATTACCCTATGCAGGCTGGTATCTGCCATATCTTCTTGAATATCATACACAGAAACAAATTATTATATCCATTCTCTGAGTATTAATATTTTTTTTCCTGGTACTGGTATTCAAACTTGGGAAGATTAGCAACCCTAAGTGAGGTAATAAAAATGAGCAAATATGTTATTTGTTTCAAGTCATTACAAAGTTTGAACAAATACTATGATGCTTGCATATCCACACACACACATAACAAATACATAGCTGAACACAAGCTATATTTCACCAAATTTAATTGTAACAATAATATATACAATAACTAGTAGTCTGTACAGCACCATGAATTTAAATTCTCCTTGGAGCCAGCAGGCACAATGCAGAATAAAAACCAGTTTCCATCAGACATTGCAATACCTACCATGAAAGTTTAAGTCAATCCTAAATTCAGGCTTCCTAGGTCTGTGCAACACAACCCCCCTTCTCTGTTAACATTGGTGTTTGTATAATTGTGTTGACTGTTCAGCTGGCTTATCTGATCTAAAGCTAAGCCTACAAAAAGGGACAGCTGGTGATATAGCTGAACTAAAATTCAGTAGTTTCAGATATGTTGTAGTGACTTCTCAGAAATGCTGGGAACCTGTTTCTCTAAAAATAAGGCCTGAGCAGAGAAAGAATAGCTCAAAGGCAGGTTACATCTCAAAGTATCACCAGGCAATGCTTAGAGCCCTGTGTTCACAGAATCATAGAATGGCTTGGGCTGGAAGGGACCTTAAAGATCATCGAGTTCCACCCCCCCTGCCAGGAAATTTAGCACTCAGGTTCATCTTCTGGAGGTGTTTTGTGGAACCCCTTTGGAAATCTATTGCCTGTGCTGTACCTCATTTCCCGATTGGTGATTTTTAATTTGTGTTTTTTCTGACAAGCACTAAATTAACAAACATGCAAAAATATTGTTAATGATATTACAGCAGATAATTTCTTCTTGAGAGCAAACAGATCTTTACCAATTCAGCATTTCAACCAACAGATTTTAAATGAAGTTCTGTTGAGACTTGTCGTTTGCTACTTGGAAAACAAAGCTGTTGATGCTTAGCATCTTCATTTTGTAAAAGTGTTTCTGAGTTTCCTGTTTTATGTGCTTACTGAAATTCAGAAAAAAAAGAGGCACTGATTCTATTATGAATTTGTTTTATAAAATAAGTCCAGAGATTTTAAATCTTAAATTTAAAAATGAAAAACTGCAACCAGTATTATAAAAGATATTTTTAATTTTTATTACGTACATCATATAACTTTATTTATTTATACCAAGATCTTTGCATATTACACATTTTTTATTAACATTAAAAATGTCTTACTTGTTTGCAACCAAACGCATCACTGTCCAGTCTTTTGGAAACATCTCTGGTCGTATGAGTATCCGAAATACAGTGAAAATCTGCAGCAGGAAATCCTTTGGAAGGAAAATAAGCAGTCATATGTCTTTGCTGCTTTAAAAAGAACAGTGAGCTTTAAAAATATTTTAATCAGAGACAAAAAATCGTTATAGAAATAACAGAATTACATTTATTTTCAACACAGATACACCTCTGATATTTTTTTCATTTCTTTGATTCCCCAAGAAAGCTTCAAACAGTGATTTAATTCATTTTTCTTACAAGAAGGAAAATAATTTAGTGTGCTGTTTGATTGACAGCAATGCATAAGAGAAATGTCAAAGATGCATTTGGTTTCCACCCATACACTTCCACAAATGCGATCCTGAGAACAATTTGCAAATCAAAAAAGCACTTTACAAACACTACAGAGTTCTGAATATCTCCTTAATCATGCCAGGTTTTCATCACTTTCAAGACTTACTCTAAAAGTGTCATTATTTGGCAGCAACGAGTGTAAGGACAATTTTACAAGTGGGTTTGCAAAGACCAGTGAATTCACTAGTGATGCCTGGGCCCCTGAACTGTTATCACAGCTGGCTGTCCGTATGCAGGTCACTTAACCATTATGCCTCATTTACTGAATCTATAAAAATAGTGAACACATGTGAACTACTTTGAATGTAGAAAGCACTGCTTAAGAGCTTTTAGCAATAAGCTCCTATGCCATTTATCTCACTACTAAATAACTAAATTAAACTATTCTTCTCAGCACACAATTTTTCAGATTTTCTCTTCACAAATAAAACTACCAACAAGGGTACTATTTCTGGTGGCCCATCTTGATTGTGGTGTAGTAATGCTTGTATTTTTTTAGTAAGCAAAATGGAGCTTTTGATATCATGAAGACATGAGGCAAGTGATACAACATGTCTAACAGAATCAGTGTAGTACCTGAGCTTAAAATGTTTTGTATTGATTCTGCCCACACCGCTTGTAGAGTGTTAGTCTGAAACACAGATTGGATGAAGATACAACCAAAGGATACCAAATAATTTGAAGACCAAAATATATTCTCAAATGCATTTACCAAAGTGTATATGATGGGCATTGCACAACAGATGTCTGTCATTAGAGAATCACTGTAAAGGGGGATGAACGCAGGCGCTGGGAAAGGCAGCTGAGATGCCTGCACCCACCCACCAGAGAAGATTACATAAAAGAAACAAACTGTTTTCTGAGCAAGATGCCAACAAATTCACTGTATTAAAGAGCTTAAATGATACTCATTGCAGATAACATAATGTTTGACTGCAGGTGACCACCTTTACAGATAAACAAGTAGCTCTATGAGCAACACAGTTATTCCAGACTACTTTCCTGTAGCTTTGCTCCTTGTTAAATTTGAACACTTCTGCCGGGTTCTTTTTTTTCTTTAGAGGTTACCTCCCTTCCCTGTGCTGCAATCCCTGCAGCTCTGGGCCGTAATCCCAACAATACAGCAATGCATCTAATGCTGCTCTTTGTCACCTCACTATAATGTCCCAAATTCTCCCATACCCCCTTTCTATCCTATCTGTTGTCCAGACACAATACATACTGCTGCTGTTAGGGAGCTGACTGGCTGCTGAACTGAAGAGACCAAATGGCTGCTGTTGGGAAACCAAGCAATGGTTTAAGGACTTAAAACCCAAGGGCTGCATGAGGTGTAAACTTAGTGTCTTTGAGACCCATGGGCCACTGTCAAAGACTGTTGAAATGCATCAGCTTGTTCAAAAGTCATTAAGAAAAGAATGACAGGCAGAGAAGAAGATCATATATACTTGATTTCTTTAGGTAACTAGGCTGAAAACATTTTATTCCAAGCAAACTTTAAAACAAAACAAATGTAGACACTGGCATTAAAATTTGAATCATTAATACCAGGCTAATTATTTCTAATTTTAACAGAAAAAACCCCAAAATTTTGTCATCAGTTTAGAGATAAGTGATATTACATACAAAATGTGGATTTGAAAGGCCCGAGTAAGACAGAAGATGTCTTTGTTACAGCACATACTAAAGACATACAAATAAAATGCAGTATAATTCAGAGCTAAAATATAACGGAAAGAAACAGATAACTCATAAAAAAAATCAGAAAAACTAGTCAGTTGTATAATTTTCAAGATACAACTATTAAGCTTCTATTAAAAGAATTAATCTGTAGCTAACTCTTATTTTTTATGGTTCAGTTTTTGTATATTTAGTAATGCATTTCCCTACGAATTCATTATAAGCATGAAAATAACCAAAGGGTAAAATGCCAGTTGACTAGTCTGATACCTTGCCATTAATGTGCTGATATCCCTCATATGTCAGCACTGCTCATTGATACCAGTGTTCAAACCCAAGGGATGTACCTCCACAGGTAGCAATTCCATAGGATGTTTTGATCAGCATTACAATGCCTGGCATTTTGCATGATGCAACTGCTCATTTTTGTTTCAAGATCCAAACATCACAAGACATTACTATGAAGCACCATTCATAGAAGATAATTTTTGTAACTATATTTTGAACTGTTTCCTTTGCACTAAACTATTGTCTTTCATAGTTGTATCTGCTCTGCTGAACACATCATAATGATTTAGTAACAGATTTTAACATTTAAAAACATTTTTGCTGGCAGTGTAAGTGAACTAACATTTGGTTGGTTGAATACAGACATAATTAATGTCTCATACGCATTCTATATTAAGAGACAGCAAGGGAGCAATTTTGTCCTTTTACATACTCTAAATACCATCTCTTAATAATGCTACCTAGTGCACATAAGCTCTAGTACTATCTTATACCACTTAAATAATATCAGAATATCACAGTTCAGTTTCCTCTACCAGCAATACTTGATTGATGCAATTATCAAACTGTGATTAAATGAGAAGCATGGCCTTCTGAAAGACTGAAAACCACCTATTTATTTAATCAAAAACTGTCTTGGAATTTCTTTCACATTTCCCTGTATTCATGTAAAATCCTCTGTAAAGCAGGTCAGACCCTTCACTGGATCCCTCAGGGTGCATCTATATTAGAATTCTAATTTGAGTCAACAGTCCACGTTGAAGCTAATTGCTTGATCATCCATCGCTTTGGTTTGCACTGCAGAGTTATCAAGCTACTTGGTATCAAGTCTTTTTAAAGCATCCTAGAGCCTTTTGGCCAAGTGCCAAGCAAAGTGCCCATAAGAAAGAGGATGGCCTCAGTCTACATCAGAAGCCACCCAGATATTTGTTTTAGAGCTACCCCTCTGCCCCAGCAGTCATCCTACCAGAAGTTCCATATGTGAGCAGATGTCCCTGCATAGCATTGGATGGATGGTGGCTAGAACTGAGCTTCTCCACCAGAGACATTCCCCAGGCCTATGGACCTCACACAGCCTGTGTCCAAGGGGTCATTAGAGAACAGTGGAATACATTGGACTTGGTGGCTGGGTTCGGCACCCACCTTACCCTGCTTAGGCTCCTTAAGCTGGGAGAGAGTGATCAGAGAACTATTAAGATTTACACCCATTCCTACAAAATATACCTCTTCATCAGATTTCTCCTGAATATCTAGTCTGTTACATTATGTAGGGTACACTGCCAATGGATAAAAAGTAGGCCTTCTGGCAGGTGCTTATCTGTTTGTTTTGTCTTCTTTTAATCTATTAACCAAAACCACCTTGCTGTGGTCAAAGCTGCACTGTGCTAACATACACTGTTTTTCTCATTCACTTTCCCACTTCTCTCCTATTTATAACTTCCACTGTTACCTTTTGCCATAAATTATATCTGAGCTTTTCTGCAGCAGCAAATATCCACCCACAAGGATGCCTCTGTTCTATAAATTGCTATAAAATATATTTACTAGAAGAAGATGGTATTTTGTGGTAAGCAAAAGAAGCATATCTTTAAAATAATATTGAAAGATAAGAGGAAGCATTTAAAATTACTGCCTCACTAAATTCAATGTTTCAAAAAGTGACTGAAGCATAGTCTCTGGTGATACTACTCAGCCATGAATCCCCTGTAATTTCTTTCTTACTTCATTTGCATGCTTTCAAATATAAAATGCTTTTTGTATCTTCTGCTTTGTGTGGAAAAAAACCTGACTGTCTTAAATGACTGAGCAAAATAAAAACAGTCACCATATCAGTTACTTAAACTAAATATATTTACAAAACAGAGGAAATATTTCCATAAACAACCACTTGTTTAAAGTATCACTTAGATGCATGCCATATAAAAATGTGTACATGTCATTCCTTTGAAGTCTCCATTTTGCTATACTGTGATTATCAAGCTGGAAACAGCCTTTAATAATTTTGGTATAGACTGTTTAAAAGAAAAAAAGAAGTGCCAATATATTTTGATAGGATGGATGACAACCTTCATTCCCTTTTTACAAGTACTTGCATGACTTAATTTTTGTTTGGAGAAGTGGTTTGGCAGGAGTATTTTTTTAATAGTATCACAAATTCTGTGCAAACATGCATTCATGCAAGCAATTTACATAGTCACCTCTAGAATTAGTCTGGAAGTAAAAAAATATCTTGTGATATCAGTGCCTAATCATTCAGTATAGATGGTTAATTATAAACAGAGGTAGTCAGAGCAAAAAAGCACAGCAGATCACAACTCAAGGGCCTGGGTTACACTCAGATAAGTACCTTGCAAGCCCCGTATCAGATTTGTAACTTGTGGCTTAGGGAGGACTCAATCCACTTTGACATCACTGACCAGGGGGGCAAAAAGAGGATTCAAATATACAGCAAAGTGATGGTAGTTACTACTGAAGCTTAAATCCCAAAGTACATACTACCCACAAGATTAACTATGGCTACTGTTCAGCCTCTAAAAGCATCTCAGACAAAAAGAAGTATTATCAGATATTTACACCATCTGAATCTTCATTTACTCATACTGATGTCATTTCCTAAGAAGCATATTTTAAAACAGGATAAAATATCAGGGAAGTTCCACACTTGGCAAACAAAGCGAAAAAATACAGAAGTAAGTGGCAAGATGGTTTAGATAGCCTAAGTCATACACAATCATCTCATGATTAACAGCAGTGTCAGCCTCATACACTATCTCTCATTTTTCTCTCTTGCTCTCAGTTACACACATTTTGGTGATATTTGATACTTCCAAGTGAGGGAAAAAATGCAATAAATTATTTAAGATTCAGAAGAGAAGGAATGGTGCATTAATTATGATCAACCTGCTGGCATTGAATCACTGGTGGAGCTGATGCTGATTTGATGAGATCTGAATTGAAATAACAAACTCTGGACTTGAGTTCTTAAGACCTCTGTTTTGATAGCTGATGGCACTGGCTACAGATGCTTTCCACATGTCTCTGTATAATAGTAGGGTATGTGCGTGGGGGGAATATAAATGTATCAAATCAAACACCATTCAAGCATTAATTCTAGAGATTTTTCATGTTCTAGAAGCAAGAAACTGAATAAACTCAACACTGTATTTCATAGATACATCAAACAGAAATCAAGCTTGAAAACTCTAGGAAATACAAAAATCTAACCCTAGGAATACAGGCCTCCTCAGAACTCAAATAAAAGGGAAACTATTTTCGGTTAAAAATGCCTAGGTTCCACAACATATACTAAAAATTGCCTAAGGATAGCAACTATGCTAGGTGAAAACACATGTTGTAATACTTGTATAAAAATCATCCACCCTATATAACTCCCAGGTAGTACTCTTGATTCATGATAGAGTTAACTTCAGCAGCATTTTCTATCTTTCAAGCTCTCTATGACCATCCTGCTACACAGAAAAGGCACTCATGAATGGAGCTCTCTTCAGAACAGCTCTAAACAGCTGTTAGGAATTTAAGGAAATCTGAAATTGAACCATGACTAGACTCCCCTTTTCAGGGCAGTAGTAACATCTAAAAATATACTATCACACTAGGATGTGGTTACTCTTCTATCTAGGATCACTGTCTGAATAATGGGCATAAGTGATTACTCCAGATTTCTTGTGTGGATCAAATTTGGTACTATAAAAGGTTTTCAGGGTCTAGTAGAGTCGAAGTCTTACTGTGTATCTTTATGCAGGAAATCTTTTTTTTTTTTTAAATCCACCTGTATCCTCCAAAAAAAAAAAAAGCCATCAAAAACGCATGAACCCAGTAATGCCATCAATGAAGTTGGTAGAAGCTGCCCTGAAAGAGCTCTGCAGATACTCTCTTCCATGATCAAACTGGGCAGACAGACATTACAAGTCTGACAGGTCCTCCTGCAAATGCACTTGCTGCACAGTTAAGAAAAATGGAGAGTTAGTTGAATATGCATTTCCCAAGCTGCATGTGTGCCATTTCCAGATACAATTTAATAATGGATGAACAAATAAACAAATATAATAAAAAAAAAAACAACTGCCCGGCAGGAAGAATCAAGCAGAACTGTGTAACTTTAGTTTGAGGCCATCTTTAAAACAGGCCTGGAGGCTACATTTATGGCTTTAAAGCAATTATCCAGACCCTCCTCCCCATCCCTATTCTATCTGCTGTCATTGTAGAAGTAACAGAATCCTAGCCCCACCATAAGAGTGGATTCTGAGTACACATGAAAGCCTGTGCAAAAGTTGGCTAATCTGAAAAACAGGTTGCACTTAAATATTGAAGTGTTTCATAAAAGCACAGGAACATCTTAAAGGGAGATAAATCAAAAAGAGAAATAAAAAGAGACCTGCACACGTGGAAAGACAATTCTGTTACTTACCCTCAGATCTTCCCTTGTGTTGAAGCCATCAAGAAGCTGTTGATAATGTCTATCAGTCATTTGTCGCAGGAGTGACAACAAACAGGAGACAAATTCCCCCTGTTCAGATAAACCAAGAATAGAAATATGTAAAAAAATGTCTTCTTTACTTGAGCTTAAACTGTCACAGTGTATAAGCACTTAAAAATAATTAACAAATACAAGGGAAATTATTCTACAATTAGGCTTAGACTCCATATTTTGTGAAACTACATCAATTTAGCTATGAAATTCCTTCCCATATAAATAATTATTTTCCCCCAAATGCAGTTTACTTGCACAATCTATTTTAAATAGTTCCAGAAGGGCTAAACCAGTAAAAGTTTGATTTGTGATTTGTTTCCCTTGTATCTGTTTTTACACAGATTATTCAGATTGCTAAAATTACAACCTCTTAGTCAACTCAGTTTTGCAACAAATATAAATGAAAATATTTTGCAACAATTCTGGGAAGAATGTTATTGTTTTCCTTTAGACAAGAAACTAATGGAGTTAGCTAGGAATTTTTCAAAATATTTTTTCATCCCCAAACCCAACATTTATCAAAGAGAAAACTAATTTATAGGACTGAACAAACTTCCAAAATTATTTGATCAGAAGTTTCCTTGCACCTACAAAGGAATTTAACATTAAAACATATATCTAGAAGTTGAGTTTAATCATAGGGCAAGACCATTCCCTCCCACAGCACTGATTCCTGGATTCCCACCCCAGAAAGCAGTCACTCCAGGGGGCAGCTGGACTTATTGCACTGCTGCATGGATTCCTCCCTGCCTCTCCAGATGCACATTCACCAGGCTGTCCTTCAAACAGCATGGGATTCAGGAACAAAAGAGCAGAGAACTGCACTGGGTATCTCCAGTGAGCAATCAAAAGAAGAAGACATTATAGGAAGGAAGAGGTTCTCCCTCTCTCCCTTTCCTGTCTGCTTGTTCACTTTTGAACCGGGAAGAAACACTGAACAGTATCACTCTGGTCCGACTGCAGAATGGAAGTGGACAGGAAAGAGTGAATGGTCTGGATTGCATCCCAGTGCTTAAAAAGAATTCTGATATCTTACAAGCTTGTTAAAAAATGGGAAATGCACTTCTGGCCTTTATCTACCAGGAATGGGGAATGAGACTGGGAGAACAGACGGGTATGATAACAGTACTTTAAAATGGTGGCTTTCATTAGTTTGTCAAGTCACATTTTGGAAAGATTTTTCCCCGTCTTTCATTAAAAACAGAAAATAAGATAAAAAAAGCAGTATGTTTTCACAGGAATGGCTGTTCTGGATTTTACATTGGAATGGCTAATTCACTTCTGATTATACCTTGTATAAGGTGGTGTGTGAAGTGATGGCTTTCACTAAAATAATAATTGTCTTGCCCATAATAAGATTCTACACTGAAGTAATGATCCCAAATTAACTACCTCCCTGCACAACCTAAGTTTGCAAAATCTCTTAACCTTCATGCTCTGGGCATAACTATCAAGGTTATTACTGCTGTCTTGTAAATATGTTTCCAACCCTATCAGGTTCTCTTCAGAAAATAAAAAAAAATTAGTCTTTTAGCATTATTTTTTAATATTTTCAATTTCATTTTATCTAGTCTCAACATGATTTTGTTGTGCCATTTAGTATAACGTACGTTCATCTAAATAGGCATAATTTTTGGAGACTTTTATTCCAGTTATAAAATTTGAGACCACGCAGATTTGTCTAATTAGCCAAAATAAGCAGAGTAAATAAATAAGGGTATAAGCTTACCTGATTGCTAGCTTAAGTGACAAAATTTTATCATGAACCTTATTAATATTTCTTTTCTTGCTTAAGCATTTTTAGCAGTCCCTCCTAGTCACCTTCCATGTTCCCACATTTACTTCGACTTAGAGTAGTACATTAAAAAAATCACAAACTATTATAGAAAGCTGCACAATTATAGCTGACAGACAGATTAGCTTTAAAAGGGTACCAGCTTTAGCTAATTGTTAACTGACTTCTAAATTTGAGCTTTTAATTCAAATGTAGGTAGCTATAATAGCAGTTAGTTTTTAAAATAACAATGAACATTCAGCTGCATTTGTTGAAGTCAACACAAAAATGTATATTGTAAGATTTCTGCCAGTGTTAGCCACAGACTAACTTGCAAATCATGCATGAAAGCAAACTCCACACACATAATGACCTTGATAAAAACCACTGAGGATCCAATTCTAGTGTCAAGCCTAGCAGTATATCCAGTTCACTTAGGCAGAATCCTGAAGTATTTTTTATTTCTTGTTTAAGGAGCAGAATTATTAAAATACATGGAGCTCACAGTTAAATTGCAATTCATTTAGGTTCTGAGGGACTGAACTTCCAAGATCTGACATCAGTAAAGGTTTGCTTTAATTGGATTGCTAACTCTTCATATGCAAATGAAGAAAGGAAATCCAAAGGTCTAAATCACTGACATCCTAACGCAGAAGTTTCACTTTGACCATTCTATTAAATTCAGTGTTTGTTAGTGCAACATCTGTAACACTGACACCCTGAAGACATGTTGTCTTTGTGCTCAGTTTAAAGCACCACATCCACCTTGCAGGTGTAGCATCTAGCAAGATTCTTCACTGTAAACTGAAATGGTACCAAGGTACCAAAACTATCTGAGGTGAAAGAAAGAATGCAGTAATGACAGCACACAGCCTGATGCTGCCTGATTTTATGCTGCTTCTTTGTGTAGAAAAACAGTGACATGGGGGCCTAGAAGATCACAGTGAGATGTGTTTGGGACTACTTACACAAGTAACACTATAGCTGATGCAAAAGTATGACAAAATTTTATCCAGTGTGCTGCCGTGATACATAGCACAAATAATATTTTATGATATGTGCAGCTTGAAATAATGGTAACATACTGGAACAATCTCTACTGCTGTACTCACATTGAGTACTTTATCGTACTTGCTCTACAAATAGTTCCAAGAATCTGGCTCCGTGTGTTGCCATAAGCCCGTACTGCATGATGTTTCTACATAAATGTATATATTTGCCTTATGCTGTGCTGTGAGTCACTTCCACACTAAATATTCTTTGAGATGCCTGTGGTGACAATGACATGGCTTTTCTGATGCATAAAAAGAAAATTTTGCAACTTGAAAGCACTTTCAGAGTCTAATTTTTTGATGGTGTGAAAGAATTAGGCTGTCATGGCACTTTAAGAAAACTTAATCTTCAATAAAGTAGATTTCTCAGAAGAAACCAATAAGCTCAGATCTTTGCCACACTAACAGTCTAATACTACAGCCCTTACTTCAGCTGAGATTTTCTTGTAATGATCTGCCACACAGTGTACTTCTGTAATTTAAAGATAAAAACCCCAAAATTCTTAAGATTTTTTTTTGAATCACAGTCATTAAAGCAGGGTGTTATCTTATTACAGAGCTTGGTCAGCTCCATAAAACACTTCATATAACATTTGTTCTCTGTGGGATAAAGTAAAACAAACAAAAAAACCCAACAGAGCTTTTCTTCCACAGCTATTAAATGCTTTTTGAAATGTTTGATCTCAGAGGAAATTCTGCTCGAAAAGCAACCATCTATTCATTAACTAAAACCGTTACAGTGTAAAAATTGGACAATTAATTAAGTCTATAATGAGATGGTAAATCACACAGCATAGCACGTTCTCTGCACAAAATGTTACCCCCTCACCTAATATTGGGGTCATATCCCTTGCTATATTAGAACTGATTTGCCCTTCAAAAGCCAACTGGTAACCTTGCTGGAAACAAAGCAAAACACCACTTCATTTTCTTTCATCAATGCTCATCACAGGCTTTCCCGTAAATGCCTGCATTTCAACCTCCTAATTTGCATGACTTGCTATATCATGTTGACCAAAATATCATCTGCTAATCTTCTAAATCCATCCTCTATTCTCTACTTCATGTGACAGAAATCAAGCTCAAATGCTTAGCCCAGAGAACAGCAGATTACCTTTCAATGCTTAGCTCTAGATTACAACAGAATACAAACTAATAAATTTGTATTTGTACAGGTTAGCATCAAATATTCTGCAGGCATTTTTAGAGCTGTTTCATCATGTAAAAATGTATGCTTTTTAGAAAGTAAAACGTTATTGATGCTCTTTCATTTTCAGGAAGTTTCAGAAAGCTACTAAAACTGTAAACAAAAGAAACATAATTAAATATTTGCTGACCTGAAACAATCTCAGAAGTAATTATATCTTTCAGGGCTTTTTTACACACAAAAATCATAAATAAATTCAATTTAAAAAATTACGGTTTCCACTGAAAATTAAAAAAATGCAAGAAACGTTTTCTTTGTTCTCCCCATTCTGTTTTATACACAAAATCTTGACATTGAGAATTACTGTACAAAGATAATATTGTAATGAATCTAGCAGTCCAGCTGGTGACAATTGTGAGCTATTTCATTATAAGAAACTTACAGTCACATCTTGAAACTGGAGGCGCACGGCAGAGCCTGATGGTTGTGGTCGGCTGGTGATTTCTAGTATGGTCCTTAACAGAATATCTAGCAGGCTGCTTACAATCACATCAATTTCTTCCAGGACAGATTTTTCCTTAGGTAATAAATAAAACATTTAAGATTTTAAAACAGAAGGATGACCACAAGCATATTTCCTTTGATATGGTTTTAGAACCAAATTATATTTTTATTATGAATGTTGCATTCAAGAAACAAGGCCTATTCTCTAACTAATATACCGTTTAATTCTATTACTTTTTTGTAACAGTTTTCAAATAATTACACTGGACTGAAATAGAGAGGACATTTACGGGGATGACTTTACGATACAAGTGTTTATCAAATTAGCATAGCTCTGTTTTCAAGTAATGTTTAGAAGAAAGCAGGAAATAATATACAAGAACTTTTTGGGCAAGATTTTTATAGGTAACGCCCATATATTTTCTGGGGAAATTGCCAAGAGAAGCTTACATTTCAAAAAGTAGAATTCTGTTTTCACACTTTGAAACTATCACCAGAAACAAGCAGATGGTGCTCAACCTTCAAGACCTGCTTCAGCAGTAAGGATCAGCTACATTGCTTCCCATCGACTGTGTAGCACAAACAAATTAGTCATTTATGTAAGCTTACAACTTCATGTTGCTTGTACGCAACATCAATACAAAGGAACCAAAGTGTTCACCACCAAAGAGACCATGAATACCTTAATCACATGCTTGAAAACACTTGATGAAATCAAGTTTTAGTTACTTTTCCTTTTTAACTCAGATGGAAATAGGTTTTTACTGCTTCAACAATGTTTTCTGTCTCCACTGCAGCAGACACCACCACCATCTTAATCTGAGTGATTTTATCCACAATTTAAGATGACATTTCTTCACAGGACGAAACACTTCATAATCAAATGTGCACAACCAAACCAAAACTCAGCTGACAACCAGATCATTCAACTTTGCTGACATCAAGGTGTAGGAGTGATTTTTTTTTTCTTCTTCCCACACACCTAAAGCATATGATTTGTAACAGACTCAAAATTCCTGTTTGGACTCAAGATGAGTCTAGTGTCACAGCCATGCTCTCTGTCACTTTGTCTAGTATCAAACAACTGCTAACTCTGCCATTTATTAAGGCAGACAGTATACAATGTATTTAGGAACTGTTTCAACTGTGAGGACTCATCTACAAACTGACTGCAAATTCACTTTTTCCCTCAACATCCAAATTATCTCAATTACTACAGAAGGAATGAAATTCTGAACTGATCCACAAAAAATAACATCCAAGTCACCAAGTTGTTAATACTCTCAATGACTCAAAGACTATTAAAAATAGTAGCTGCATATCCTGGACACTGAAGACACTACCACATAGACATCCACTTGTTATTGTGTACATCTCTGGCTTGGTGACTCCAAATGAAAGATCTCCTGAAATTAAGACCAGATATGTAAGCCTTTCTCCAAAACCACAACTATGCTTTATCACCTATCACTTTATCTTGCAATGAGGTATGATACTAATCCAGGAGCTGCTGCAATGAAAATGTTGTTACAGTGCCAAAGTTGCAAGCCACATCCATATCAAATCACAGATGGAGCAACTTCAATTGCTGACAGTGATATAAAATGAAGAAACACATAAACCGGTTCTCAGTAATGCATTACAATGTAATGTATGCTGGCCATGGTATGTATGTACTGCACTAACTACAGGCAATGTTTATTTTTAATTGTCTTATATCCCTTCGCCTGTCAATACTTATAATCATCTTCATATTTGCAATACACCTCTCTAAGCTAGCTCTCATATACAGCTTTCACAGATGAATTTGGAAACACAAACATCAGAAATTGCCCACAAAGTTTATCAACTAACAACCAAGTGCAACTCTTGTTGCAATACTCCTATCAATCTATTTACCTATATGACCCCTATATGACAATGAAATAGTTCACAATATAAAATGCCTCTAAAAGAAAGTGGACATTTCTTTCTGTCCAACACAACACTCAAAAAGAGTCAGAGCTTGGCAGAACACTATGCGGTACAATTAAAATATTCTTGCATGAAGAAAGAAGAAAGGAAGAAGAAGGAAGACAAGGTTAATGAGAAATCAAAATGACATGCTTATACAGAATCACTACACAGAGAACTCTTTAAAATGGTCTTAAGTAAAGGTCCAGATTGTGTCATTAAATATCATTGAGCCATATAAGGAAGTTCCAAAACCTTGTGGATGTGACATGGTGTTTACATACTGAGCTGTTCTTCTTGATGAGGCAAAATATGTTGCTAAGGATACGTGCACACATTATAAGGTCCTTCTGCTCTTGTAAATGCATGTGGAGATGATGTAAAACTACCGGAAGAAGAATATACCGAGAATCTGGAAAATATGAAAAAATTTATGAGTAGGAGCTTCTCATAGAATTATTTAATTTTAATACAGAAATAAAATGTGTCTCCAGCCCAAAACAGTATTTCTGATAAGCAGAAGCTTTAACCAACTTGCTTTAGCCAACATTTGTGATAAGCAGAAGCTTTTACTTAACAATCATAATATCCTAAGGCAAGTATTTGAATAAACAACATGCTTAAAGTCAATATGTTATATCATAGATGGAGAAAAACACCACTGTGTGGAATATGGTATATGTAACAGAAAATTATAAGTATTTATTGAACTGTCATGGAAAAAAACTTAGCACAGTAACACTTGTATTCAAAATAATGTGAAATTATGCTCTAGTGTTCCCTGCAATATGACAGGATCCCTTTGCAAGCCAAGGTCACAACAGTCTTCATATTGAACTTATGTTATTCTACAAATGAGCTCTACTTTACAGACAAGCAGTACTTTCATATTTTTTTCAGGTTTTTCACTTTTTCAGGTTCCTCACTCTACTGAGGATGAGCAATTTAGACTGCTGGTGTCTACGTAAAATGATTTGCCGTCCCTCTATTTCATTGTCTAAACACAGCTCTTTGGTGCTATTTTCAGTTCTGAATTCTCTCAAAATTAGGCAAGAACTTCATTAACATGCTACTTTTTCTTGCTTCTTTTTCTTATCATTAAAGACAATGTTAAATGGGAAGAGCCCTAATACTTACACTTGTGATAACACATTAAATACCTGTTTATAACTTGATAAATGGAATGGGTGTTATCTGTTTTCATTTTGCTGTTGTTTTTAGATCTTTTCCATAGTTGAGAAATTATGTTCCCATAAAGATGTACTTGAATCATTTCCTCTATTAAGATTTTAATGATGATTATATGCTGCATTATCTAAACATACTAATCTGCTTAGTTCCTTTGTTCATTAATGTAATTATTTCCTTAAAGTTGAGTTTACCTAGCTGGAAAATTACTCCTTTAAAATAATTTTGCCAACCAGGTACTGCTCATGGATTAGTCTTTCTATAAACACTTTTTACCCTTCAAATATGTGACAAGGGTGTTCCGCAGGGGTCGGTACTGGGACCAGTGTTGTTTAACATCTTTGTTGGAGACATGGACAGTGGGATTGAGCGCACCCTCAGCAAGTTTGCTGATGACACCAAGCTGTGTGGTGTGGTGGACACACTGGAGGAAACGGATGCCATCCAGAGCGACCTTCACAGGCTTGAGAGGTGGGCCAATGGAAACCTCATGAAATTTAACAAGGCCAAGTGCAAGGTCCTGCGCGTGGGTCGAGGCAATCCCAAGCACAAATACAGGCTGGGTGGAGAATGGATAGAGAGCAGCCCTGAGGAGAAGGACTTGGGGGTATTGGTGGATGAGAAGCTCAACATGAGCCAGCAGTGTGCGCTTGCAGCCCAGAAAGCCAACCGTGTCCGGGGCTGCATCAAAAGAAGCATTAGCAGCAGGTCAAAGGAGGTGATTCTCCCCCTCTACTCTGCTCTCGTGAGACCCCACCTTGAGTACCGTGTTCAGACGTGGGGCCCCCAACATAAAAAAGACATGGACCTGTTGGAGAGAGTCCAGAGGAGAGCCACAAAACTAATCAGAGGGCTGGAGTACCTCCCCTATGAGGACAGGCTGAAAGAGTTGGGGTTGTTCAGCCTGGGGAAGAGAAGGCTCTGAGGAGACTTAATAGCAGCCTTCCAGTACCTGAAGGGGGCTACAGGAGAGATGGGGAGGCACTCTTTATCAGGGAGTCTAGTGAGAGGACAAGGGGTAATGGGTATAAGCTAAAAGAGGGTAGATTTAGACTAGACATTAGGAAGAAATTTTTCACTGTGAGGGTGATGAGGCACTGGGAACAAGTTGCCCAGGGAAGTTGTAGATGCCCCATCCCTGGAGGTGTTCAAGGCCAGGCTGGATGAGGCTTTGAGCAACCTGGTCTAGTGGAAGGTGTCCCTGACCATGGCAGGGGGGTTGGAACTTGATGGTCTTTAAGGTTCTTTCACACTCAAACCATTCTATGATTCTATGATTCTACGAAATATTTCCTCTATTTTTTCCAGTAGTGAGAAAAAGATAGATTTATACTGAGATTTTATTTGTTTAATGTTTCTTTCACTCACTGAAATCCAGCACTAATCTTGTTTTTCTCTATTATTCCCTTGTCTTCATTGTCTAGTTATCTGTATAACACAAGACAAATCATATGGACAAGTTGATTTGTACACACTATTTAAGTATACTCCTGTTTTAAAAAAAACCAAACTTCCTTTCTCTTTTTAAATGTGTGCTTCATGCTTATTATTTATTCAGGTATTCCACTACACCTTCTTACTGTAGAAAAATATAACCAAAGACTGTATGGCAATAGGCAAAGGGCATCGAATCTAAAACCAGGGTACTGAAACCCAAAACTGGGAATCAAATAGCCTCTATCCAGTGACTGCTTACTTATTCAAGTGTCTCAGTAGGTTTTCATCAGGACTGGCCTGAGAGTTTATGTCTGCCTGTAGCACTGCAGCTGGGCAGAAGTGTCTCAACCAAACAAAAAAGGCATCTCCTTTTTGTCTGCTTAAATACCAGAAGCTCCGCAAAGTGGTGCCCCAGGTAGTCTGAGATGTCAAGTGTGCACAGGTGGCACTGACCCACCCACTGCAAGACCTATAGGGTCGAAAGGAAAGCAGGCAGGAAGATGGCTAATGTGCAGACCTGTGGTTAGGAAAGTACCAGCTTCTGATCCCCACCACTAAATCTGCTTATTGACTACTGGTAGATGAAAAAAGCAAAGCTCATGCCTTCAGCGGAAGCAAAAAAGCAGGACTCTCCATTCCTATAAAAAAGACCTAATCTCTAGGTTATAGGGGATGGCTTATTTTCCCTGCTTTTGTTAGGCCTTACACGTATTAAATTTTTGACTACTGGTAACCCGTTTTCAAGAGAAGAGATAAAGGATTCACAGTGTAAAGGAGCCTGTGGCTCTGTGGTTGGGGTACTCTCCTGGCAGGCAGGTGAAGGGAAGCTGAATCCGGGCTGACAGAGCACTGAACCTGGTCTTCCATTCCCAGGCAAATGCTCAAATCACTACTCAACTTCACAATTGTCACAGAGCAGCTACAGTAGGCTCTTTCCCACATTACTGGTGCGAGCTCTATGTTTTGGGCCATAGGTCCTCTGAGGACAGCAGGTCCTCTCTTGCAGCTACAACTCAAATCCCTCAGCCCAGAACATGAACAGAAAACAGGAGTAGCCCTATGCCAAGGTGTTTCTTCTTGGTTAACTCTAGGCAACCTCCCGATGAGCACACACAGGATTTGGTACCATTTCTGAGGTGCCCACTACTCTGTGAAGTGCTTATATGTAAGCACATTTTGAAGACCAGAGAATCTAGTTGAAGCAACACTTGACTTGTAAATAACCAACTCTTACATACGATATGACCCGAAGCATCTCAGGCAAAACTCAGCATCCTCATTCAACTGTTTCAAGTATCCCATTTTTGCAAAAGCTCCACAAAATGATTAGGAACTTTGTTTTACCAAGATCAAACAGATCAGCAAGAAGTATCTCACAATGACTTGCAACTATACATGGGAGGGAACAGTGCCAGTTACGGAATTAAGTACCACATATAACACAGCTTTAGATATGTTCCCTGTAAACCCATAACTCGATATCTAAGGTCTTGACCTGTTTAGGTGCAGAGATGTAGCGGCATTACAGAAGAGAAGAGCTGGCATATTCACCTCTGAGACAAACAGAAGGACTATATGTGTAAGCTTGAAGAATGTAATGTACAACCTATGTCTCAGGTTACCCTTTCTCTTAAAAATTGTCAGCTGCAATGTCAGCCACTGTATATAGAAAACTTAATGAGCACAAGGAATGGTGCAACAATCAGAACTCTTAACCATCAGTCACTGTCCTAATTTTTCTTCTATGCAGGAAGCCAAATTAGCTGACTGTTTAAAATGCTAATACTTGCCCTTTACAAATATTATACAGAAAGAGGAAAAAAATAATGACAGAGCTTTTAAAGTACATGCTTGACATAATTAGAAAGAGAGACTACTCTGGGCAATCCTTGTGACCTTCCTATGCAAGCTACATTAGTGTTTAATATTTAACCCACAGCACAACTTTCCCCATTGCTTTTCAGCTAGCGGTAAAGTACCTGCACAGACATACAAAGCTTTCTTTATTCTAGTGTATTTTAAAGATTAATTTCAGAAATACAATATTCATTTCAATGACTATGTCTGAACAGATGGTCAAAACGTCAGCCTGCACGGAGAAAGAATTAGAGTAACTGAACTTTTTAAGCCAATAAACAGCATTCTCCTCAAAGAGTGAGAAGCAAGGAAGTTGCCCTTATTTTTAATAGTTTTACTTAGACCTATTCAATTTACACCTCCTTGTTTGGAAGAACCACTAGACTTGAGGGCGGTAGAAGAAGAAAACGCTTAAGCCAAACAGTTATCACTGCAATTCCAAAACCAAATGTGTACACCTGCTCTGTGACTGGATGGACATGTCACTGTTCTCAGAATAGTCAGTTTCAAAATTTCTGTGAGGAACTGTTTTCAGTTGAAAGAAAAAAATTGCCTCTAGTGCAGAAGGAAAACACAGGTATGGCTGAGAAAGTCCTCCCTCAGCCTAAAAAAGAGGCACAGATGCAAAATATTTTCTGCTCTCCACTATAGAGGTACTAATAAAGGCTGAATTTTTGTATGCAATATACATACATACATACATCCCTCCACACGTGTGTATAGAAACACACATACACGAACAACTCCAAAGAATAGTATATTGCCATGGAAGACAAAATAAGAAATACTAATTAATTTAAAAAAGATCTTGGAGTACTAGAAAGCAGTAATATGGATCAATATGTAAAATTTTTATGTTTTGAAAAAATTGTCTCTTCTTTTCCAAATCTGTGTTAATATGTTTAATGCATTTTAACTGAATTTAATTCAGGATTTGTCTAAACAATTTCAGTAATGATAGGCTTTTTTCATAGCAATCAATTACCTTGCAGTGACTACTGAGATATCTTACAAGTCTCATTAAAAAAAAGCTTTGAGTTTTTTGAAAAAATTATGGAATAAAAGGGAAATCATAATACCTACCTTCAAGAACTAAACCATCTTATCAGGTAATGGCATATTTTCTTGAACTTGCTAACAACTTTTTTTTCATTCCAATAGGAAGTCTAACATGTAACAATGTCCTTTCCATGAGGCAGTTCAAAGATACTAAATTATTCTCACTGATTGTGTCAGATATTTATCTCTAATGACTATTGAAACATATAGTTTCCTACATGTACATTCTCCTGTGATATACAGGATGCAATTCTTAGATGAACTCATTAACGGACTGAGGGAGGCAGTCAGTCTCAGAAAGAAAGCAAATAAATAATTATAACTTTTCTAATCTATTAATACTCGGTTTCAGTGTAAAATAAGGAAAACAATAAAACCAGATAAGAAGTTACACTTAAAATAAATACATAAAACTTTACATATGAACTAAATTAAATAAAATTAACACATTAAGATGTCTTTAAAACATCAACTTGGGATTTTTCCTAGCTTAATAATATATGTTAATATGTGATACATATTATCATAACATTATCACATATTGATATCTATAGCATAATGGTCAGAGAATTAAACCCCACTATTTCTTTTGAACACTTTGCCTCACTAAAAGGAAAAGTACTACCCAGCTACTCTTGCACACAGGTCCAAATCCTCATATTTTGGGAACAGTAAGAACATTCTCTGTGGCACAGTGCTGCACCACAGATTATAACTGGGCTAAGATACAGGCTTTATTAGTATGGGATTTTGGGTTTTTTGGACTTTACCTACTAATGTAATCTCTCTTCGGGTAATTGACGTGCTTGATCGGTGATGATTCCAAGAAAACTCAGACTCTTTGGAGGAAGAAACCTAGATGTTCCACTTACACATGTCACATTTTCATAGCTATTGAATTTAGAAGTTCAAAGTAGTGCCCTTAGAGTGAAAGTGGTGTTCTGATAATTCCTGTTTAACCATGTCAAGAAAGACATGGTTCAAGATGTGTTTCTTTGTTAGTGGCCTTAACTCTTCCCAGAAAAACAGATTTAACTCTTCCTCAAAGCAAGCTATAATAATATTTAATGCAAAAAAGACAACAAACAAGAGACTACCGATGGATCAGAAATGACAAAGGAAGAAAATCTTCTGGGTACAAGCATATGTAGGTCATCAATTTGGCCATTCTATAAGTATCAACAGGGATGTGTCCACAGAGTTACACTCAAAATACTGGGCGACTGGAAGAAAGGACAAGAGAAATAAATACTGCTAAT
>NW_010108738.1:3111-37570 GCF_000699245.1 Pterocles gutturalis | reverse complement strand
CAGCAGGAAAACTGTCATCTGTTTCTTTTTAGACACCCAATGTAGTGTACTATAAAGATGTAGAAGTAAATACAGAAAAACAGAAGTGAAGTAAGACCTTAACACCCACTAACTTTTCACACAAGCTAGGAGGTAACTGCTGTCGACACCTTTTAACGTCTCTGAAGTTGTTACCTATAGAAAAGCTGAAGTTTAAAATTACTGAAATGGAATAAAGTTTTAAGCAAGCTATGCTAAAGACTCAACTCAGAGCCATTTTAGACATCATATACACACATCAGTAAATACAATATATAACCTGCATTCCCTAGAGAGGCATGTAGACAACAGATACATTGTATACATCTGAAATTGTACTAAACATCTGTGCTTGGGCACCTTAAATCAACTCCTGCATATCTGATGCTTCTATTTTCAACAATATACCACACACATCTCCCAAAATCTTATCTAAGAAGTTTCCTCCTCATTTTTAAACATTTGAAAAAATGCCCTGCATTCCATGTTTCCTGCATTTGATCTAGTACCACTGTGTTAGCTAGCACCACAGCTTGCAGCATTCATCATCTTCATCTGGGAAACAGAAATCAACTGCCTTCACAGCAGCAAGGCTCAACTTCACATCAGGCTGTACAGTTTACTCTGCATATTAACAGAGGCTAGTGCAACATTTATTTTGCCAAAAGGACTTCCTTCCAGGGATTGACTGAAGGAAAGTCTACTTATATTTTTGCATTTTAAAGAAATAAAACATTAAGGGCAAAGAGACCAAGATGTTGATTTCCACATGACCTTTCAACTTAATGATGACTGAAATCATACCATAAAAGTGTTTGCCTGAGCTTCCTACCATGTACACTGGGAACTTATATTACTGTCTGATGTCTTACATATCAGTATCCCTGTGGTCTAAGAAATTTATATTTTATTTGTGTATAAACCGCACTCCATGTAATATTTAACACATAATTTTCATTGCTTTTATAGCCAAACTCATATGACTTCTTAACAATGAAACTTAATTTGAATAAAAACCTAACATTTTTACAAAAGGAAGCAAACAAAAAAAATTGTCATATGGCTGAAAGTAGATTTACAGTTCCAAGAAAGTCCCCAAGAGTCCCTTACATGACACTAAATAACTCTTTTAATTACATCTGTTCATTTGGGTCTTCCGGTTAGGCTGACCTAACTGAGATAATGGGAGGAAAATGGAAATGATGCCACCTAGTCCCTAAGTAGTTTGGAAAATGAAAAATGTAAGTTAGAGCATCCTTAAGATTGCACCATGAATATGTCATCATCTGCGCAGGATATCAAAGGTCTGATCAATCAGCTGCAGGGAGAGCTAGCTGTTCTGGAAGGGATCGCTGTAGAAGCTCACAAGGGAAAATGTAAGCTGTTTTTGCAACCAGAATGAAGCAAAGTAGCCAGGATACAATACTACTTACCCATTTCTTTGAGCTCATACTTTTAAAGTACAATCACTGAAAGCACTAAAAAAAAAAAGTTCCAAGATCTCTTCCTGTATTTTGCAGCATCTCAAAATATTTATGCACCTCTTGGTGGTTTTTGCAGAGCCTTCATCATTGTAGTGTTTATTCTGAATGCCTTAGATGGTAAAAAGTTGTTCCTACTGAACTCCATCAGCCAATACCCAAACAGCTCTCAAGAGGGCTTTTGGGGAGTAAATTAACACTTCTCAGAATTCTTTAAATCTCTTCTATTTCAATTATTTTATTTCAAAATTAGTTTACCTGAAAATTAATATTTGGTCACTTCTATGGGTTTCATTTAAAATAGAAAAAAAAGAATGTCAGGCTAACCACCACACAGTAGTTTTTTCTTCCACATAGCAGATAATTATGCTGCTACATATTTTGTGCATCAACTATTACTTGTATTTGTGTAGCCTTTTTATGCTACATTAAGAAAGGGAGTGCTGAACTAGCAAGAGTTACACAAATAAGACTTAATGGATAAGTGACAATCTGTATGCTGAACTGCCCACAAAAGACAAAACAAAAAAAAATCAGTTTAGTAAAGCATTTTCCTTTATAGTTACTTTAAAAGTGTAAGACAAACTACATCACAGACATACTGCCAGCAGTAGATCAAAATAAAATTGTATTTTAAGAGTCTTTGTCTCTAAAAAACAAACCACTAAATTTAACTAACTGTATTCTTGCAAATAAGCAGCTTGTACAGAGTAGTGCTTCAAGAATTTTTCCTTAGGAAGCACTACCCTGAGCAATACTATTCCCTTCAGGACCGGCTGGCCCATGTACCAAGCACACGATTTGAGTTCCTTATCTGCAGGCAGCCCAGGGTAACCTTACCAGGGTTAGTGTACAGGTGACTCTCCACAGTTTTCCCGATACTCTGCAGTTTAACAGCTTGAAGGGACTCATCCCCATGCATGACTGTTGGCAAGCTGCCCAGAGCATCGTGAACCAAATTTGCCACTTCTCTTACATCAAAAAGCTTCAGAAGTTCGGAGTACACTGTTGGGAATGAGCTGAGAAACACAGCCTAGAGGAAAAGGACACAAATGGCCAGTCAGATATTGCAGTATAGTTTTACCATTTATAGAATTTAAATAACTATAGAAATTTAAGTAACTGTAGACAAATGCCTAGTTTTACATTTCAGGGGTAGTTACTAGCTTTAAAAATGGTCGTATCTTCAGAAGAAATATCCTCACAGCAATTAACAGATTTACACTTGTGACTATTTTAAGCATTATCTCATGACTGTTAATTTCTCCCAGAACAAAATGAAAGTAAAAAACTCAACTTAGAACAAAAATATTTATACTTTACAGATTCTTCACGATTTATATGCAAGAGGAATTTTTTAAAAGGATAACAGAAGCCAGCTGATATCAGAACAAAAAGATTGGAGTGGAGCTGTTTTGGTTTTCTTTGTTTTAGGATAAATAATATAACGGCCTCCGTATCTTCCACTTTTCAACATTTTGGAGTGAGACAGCACTAGCAGTCTTGGTTCACTTCAACAATCCTAAAATAGGTTTAGAAACCCATTGGTGAGTACAATGAATATGTAAACAAAACACTGGAAGAGAAAGGAGGGCAATGCCAGAGAAAGGAAGCTAGAACTGAGATTCCCTTCTACCTCTCCAAATCCTGCTGATTGAGAAAAGCTACTCATACTTCAGACCTTCTTCACACTGGTGTCAGAGCAGATGACACACAAGGCTAAAGATACTGAAGAAGATTTTCAAAATATGGCTGTTTATATCATTTTGCTATTGTCTTTTCACTCCAGCTGCTTTCTTGTTATGAGATGGAAGAACCACCTCTCTACTCTGTTCTCTCTGATTTGCCATTTTCTTGGAATAACAGTTTTCTACAGAGCTTAAGAAATTAATAATTCTTAACAGGTCTTAAACGCCTTTGGTTACAGAAACAGGAGAAGAGGACGGTGTATCTATGAGCTGTAGAAGTTGGTAGATCTACAGCACTTAACATTGAGAACTGCTTCCTCTATATTTTGCCTCTGTGCCTTAGCACGTCAATTTTAGTAGTCTCAATTGAAACAAAGAGACCACCAGAGTACTAAAACATACAGTTCATCAAGACTTAAAAGTTTTCTGTAAAGCATGAAAACTCTTGATAGTCTTTTGTATGGCTCAGATTCTTCAGTTCCAACATTGTTAACCAAGCTATAAAATGCCCAGAACAGATAAATTACTTTATTTGTATCCAGCAACATAATTATTGCAATTATAATATAATTCAAAATTAAATATTAGATTTAGGATTATCTTTGACAAGCATATTTAGAAGCTGCTGGTATGAAAATTTCACACTATAGGACAAAAGGTATGAGGATGAGCTAAAAATGCCATTTTGCTCTAGCAAAACCACATTTTCTTTCCTTGGAATATAGGTAAGGACATGCATATATTTTCTATACTGGATGTGGAAAGTGGCAATAAGCAAGACACGCTTGAAAACTTACTTGTAGTTGGGATAAAGCACTAGCTCCTTTGCTCTCTTGGGAAAGGAAGAAGCGTACTGACATAAGAAGCTCTTGAATACAGCAGCGAAATTCCTCCTCGTTTTGTCCACCAGTGGCAATAGAGAATAACCTTCGAGACTGAACTATATATTTAAAGATATATTCCTGTGCCTACAAATGTCAAAATCAGAGATAACTCATAAAAATGAACCAGCTCATCTTTAAATAGAACACATGCAATGATTGTGTCATTCAAATAATGACAAGGGTCTGAAACAGGACACCACGTTGTTTAATTTTGGTAAATCTTTCTCTTGAAACACCAACAACATTTCAAAAGCATGTACTCAGAAATTCTCTTCCCTTGCCTTTCGTCATCTCTACAAACCAGGGAACACTTGTTTTTTTAACAAATGGAAAACTGCAAAATCTAAACACAGCCCCCCCCCCGATTCCCTTGCATACAGAAAAACACATTGCATAAACATACAAGGCCAATATAAGAAATAGGCTCAAACCTTTGAGCTGTTCTTAGAACTTCTCTGCCTTTTAAAAGTTGTTTTCCTGTCAACTCTTAACCAGATAATACTAAAAAAACCAAACCCTTAAGCTGCAAAACTGTTGGAAGGTAAATTAAAAATATAGCCCTTTCTTTTTAGTCAGGCACCTAAGTAAACAGCTGCATAGAAAAGCACAGCTACTAGAATAAAATAGAATAGAATAAATAGAATAAAATAGAAAAGCACTGTGCTAATATTTTACTTCCAGACTGTACCACCTGTCCCAAATTGGACTACTGTGTTGTACACTTCTGTCTGACTTCACACTGTGCTCTGATGATGGTACAGAACGGGGCAACAAGAGCAGCCAAACCCCACATTTTCAGTAGAATTCTCTGGTGTCAGGATTGAACCATTAAGTCATCGTTCATGTCTCCCATTTAGATTCAGTTATGTGAGAGGTGTTAATAGCACCAATGCAATCTATATTTGATTCTTAGATCTTACTCTTACTCATTTACATTCTCATTTCATAAGGAACATAGAGCTCCAGAGTCTAAAAGTAGTAAGCTCCATTGATCAACTTATTGACAAAAGAGAACTATGAATAAACTGACTGCACTGAAAAAGTCTGCAGCTCCCTGGAATTAGCACTACCATTCCATCACTTATACATAATTCTGCTTCATTTCTTAAAGTTAAACCTATTGGTACTGTATAAATAAATCATTCAAATATATAATTGACTTCAAAAATTTTTACTACCTTTAGTACTTCCTGTATGTGCTCGTGCAGCTCCACTTCAGTGACTCGATCAATATGCCACTTTAGTACTTTTATAAGATCTCTGAAACAGCACATCAGAAAGTATCATAACACAGAAGTGGGAGAAGGGTTAACTTTGCATTTAAGAGGCAAACCAACAGCTATCATATGAAAAACACTGACAAAATAAAAAATATATTACTAGATTGCACTAATCACTAGAAGCTTAATATTGTACTTAGTTTTCAGTCTGCTGAAAGCCACCTAGTAGATCTCTGATGAACAGGAAATAATACCAGCACTACATATGCAGTAAAATGATTTTGACAGGGATACACAAGTTCAGTTAAGCCGGATGAGTCCCTGCCAGCATGGACTACCCCTGCTAGTCCACGCATCAGTTTGCAGTCTCATTAAACTGCACTGGTTTAAATGGAAGTTTAGCTAGCAAATAAATACAGAGTACGGCAGCGTAAGTGATACTTATTATTGCACTGCTCTACAAAGACAGTGAACACAGTTGCAGCTAGATGATGTTAAGGCTCCTAAGTTTTTCAAAGTAATTAAAATAAAGAAATCCACTACAAAAAAAGATTTTAAATGATGCCAATGTTAGAGCATTAGCAAGTAATCTTTCTGTTAACTTGAAGCTACTTTACTCTCTTTTAATGACCTAAATCTGAGCATTCATGCTTATTGCATTTTATTTCTAATGATACCCTTTAATTTAACCTAATGATTGATTTGGCTTAGTTTACCACTAACTGTCAGTATTCAAATCAGATAGAAAAAGTACAGACTTCACCTGTATGCAAGTGCTCCTGCAAAATGACTTTCAATGTAAGTGTCCATTACTGGCTTAAAATGGTGAAACTTGCTGTCCTGCAGCAAATTTATTATGTGAACCTAGATGTGAGGGGGGGGAAAAAAAAAGCTTTTTTTTTTTGTTTACTTAGTTCTTAAATAGCATTAAGCATCATCACAAAATGAAACTTACCAAACAATCAAATACTTTTGATCCATATTTTTGAGAGTTTTCATCTAAAATCCCAAATAAAGTGTCTAGTGTATCTTGAAGAAACTGATGGAAGAGAGTAAGAGACAGTGTGTTATTAAATAGGTATTTTAGTGACATGCAAATCCATTATTTCCCTCGTATTATCTAAAAGGGTAGAAACGTATATACCTTCACTATTTCTGAACCATCAATTTCTTTTAATTTTGAGAGGCAACCTGCAATTTTATCTGGGTGGGTTCTCCATTTCAGAAGGTCAAGCATATCTCCTGGAAAAATAAAATGCAAGATTAAAGTTGGAAGCAAAGCACCATTTCAGATTTCAGATTTTAAATTCTACTAGTACAGTCCACTCAGAAAAACTGGTCATCATTAAAACAAAAGACAACATCAAAAGATTTGCTATATTATGATCTGCCCAACAACAAATTTCCATTCCATCCCATAATTGCTTCATAACATAAGAACATGGTACTGGGTCACTAAAATCAGTCTCCTGTGGCAAAGGTATCATGAAATCTTGTTCAGATATTTGTCAACTTCTGTATTAAGGAAAGTTATTATTTTGCTGTCTCTCATCCCACTGAAGAATGCCTTCCAGAGCTGCCATGTTATGGCTAGAAACAGTCTCCTAATTACTACTTTGAATATATTTAAAATACTCATCTTCCTATGTCTTTTTTAGAGAACAAACACAATGCCTCTATGATCCTGCTTTATTAATAAGCAACACAAACTCTTCTGGAAAAACTGTTCTGAGCTAAAACATACCTAAGTGTCTTCATATTTCCTCCAGTTTTAATTCCTTCTCCTTCAGCTTTCTTGACCAAAATGGTAAGTACATTATAGATGACACTATATCATTGTTTTCTATATCATTAGCAAGCTCATATGTCTGCTGTAAACATTTGACATACATGTTCTAGAATGTGGGGGTTTTTTAGATATTTCATACCGGTAACACAAATAGGTTTAATACTGTTCAGCTCCCTGGCTATAGCAGAATCCCCAGAAGACTCCGTTAGGGTATGATCCTCCCTTTTGTACCATTTGATTTAATCTAGTTTCTACTCTTTCTTATAATTATTTAAATCAAAGTTACCTTGCTTTGCCTGTATCATATTTTGACTTTGTCCCTCTCAACTGATGAGCCCTTTCATCTACGTATTAGCAGCAAATTCCATTAACAGGCTCTCTAGTGTCTCAGGTTTTAGCGAACTAACTTCCATCCCCACCCCCTTCCACCCCTCAAAAAAAAAAAAAGAGATCAATCTCAAGCTTAATTCTTCAGATCTAGTAGTATTTTCCTTCAACTCGGAAGGAAATTCCTTCCACTACAGTGCAACATGGCAGTTCCATTTTAGCCTTTATTTACCAGTTCCAAAATTCTTATTCTCATCTGTATCTTTTCTAACTTCCCATGTGGTGTGTTACTGTAGTCCAGATGGTTTAAATCTGCTACGATTCCTCAGAATAATAATAAAAACACCTTTAAAAAGAACTATTAAGAAGTTTATTCCGGTATTATATGGCTTTGATAAACTCACAGCACATTCCATTTAGCTACATGTCCATTTTTTCATCCATGATTTTTTGTAAATACTTGCATAAAATTAATTGGAGGGTGATGGCACAGTTAACATATCTGTTCTTAGAATCATAGAATCATTAAGGTTGGAAAAGACCTCAAGGATCATCAAGTCCAACCCAACACCACCTAACTCACTAAACCATGTCCCTAAGCACCACGTCTACACGTTTCTTGAACACCTTCAGGGATGTTGACTCAACCACCTCCCTGGGCAGCCTGTTCCAATGCCTGACCACCCTTTCAGTGAAGAAATTTTTCCTAATATCTAGCCTAAACCTTCCCTGGTGTAACTTGAGGCCATTTCCTCTTGTCCTATCACTTGTTAGTTTAGAGAAGAGGCCAGCACCCACCTCACTACAACCTCCTTTCAGGTAGTTGTAGAGAGTGATAAGGTCTCCTCTCAGCCTCCTCTTCTCTAAACTAAACAACCCCAGCTCCCTCAGCCGCTCCTCATAAGACCTGTGCTCCAGACCCTTCACCAGCTTCGTTGCCCTTCTCTGGACTCACTCCAGTACCTCAATGTCCTTCTTGTGGTGAGGGGCCCAAAACTGAACACAGTATTCAAGGTGTGGCCTCACCAGTGCTGAGTACAGGGGCACAATCACTTCCCTAGTCCTGCTGGCCACACTATTTCTGATACAGGCCAGGATGCCGTTGGCCTTCTTGGCCACCTGGGCACACTGCTGGCTCATGTTCAGCTGGCTGTCAACCAACACCCCCAGGTCCTTCCACCTGTCTTAAATGTAGGTACTATATTTACTACTCTTAGGTCATGTGTTATTGCTTTCAGCTTCAGAAATGTACTAAAAAAACCCATCTCACTATGAAATTGAGAATTTCATGGCCCATACCATTCAATATCCTAAAATAGAGTTTTGCAAACTTGGCTTGGCTTTTAGGCAGTTTTCACATGATCCTGACCCTTGCTGCAGTCTGACACACTGCCGTTATTTTTCTCCCTTCTGTTGCAGGTTCTCTACTTACTCCTCACATTTTCTGCCTGTCACTCACTCGCTCAGGTCTGCAGCACTCCTTTCAAGTTCTCTTCAGTAAAAGTTCCACATATTTTTGAACTGTTGAATTAAATAAATCCCAAAGCTCCTTTACATTTAAGTTTACTACTTCCACATTTCACTAACGAGCTTTTCAGAATTTCTCAAAGCCTGGCCATTTAAGCAGAAAACCTTAACCACCATCCAATCCCTCCATCAGTTTAAGCTGAACCACTGCTTAGTTGATCACTGTCCAGCACTGTCTTAGAAGTATCCAGTTCTGAAATGTTCTCAGTACTTATCAAACTAAGAAACTAACAGCAAATTTTCCTCTTGGTTCAGCAACTATTTGGGTGCTTTGTACCACAGACGGTTTTCACACTCAAGTAACATTTGAGCCACACCCATCTTTGTGTCATTTCTTTCCCAGTTTGCTCCAGGAAAGATCCTCTCTCCCACAAGAAATTAAGTATTATTTCTGTCTTTAATAACATTAAGTCACCTATATTCAAATCTTGACAGAGGTGTTAACAGCAAACAGCCTACATGCTATTCCACTAATATTTTCCTGCCTTAATTGATTTGTGTGGGCACAAATTGTTTTTATGCATTTATGCATTTCTTTTTTGTTTTGCTTCATGCTGTGGTAGCACGGAACGGTTTGGATTAAAGGAGACCCTTGAGTTGCACTAAGAGTGCTGAAGTGTCCCACACATGCATCAGAGACACATCCTAAAGATCAGGGACAAATGATAGGTCCTATTATTCCTTCTGTCAGGAATTTTTGAGAAAAAAGCATTACAAATCCAGTGAACTGCATTTGTCTTTTGGATAATTAAACAGACTTTCCCACTTTATTCTGTTTAAGCCTCAACTTAAGATGAGGAGTAGCGACATCAGCTGAAGCTGTCGGTCCATGGCAGGAAAAACACTTCTTTACAGGTTTGCTGGCAGAACTTGGTGGAAGAGAGTTGACACTCAATATTAGGGATTTGTTAGGGGATTAAAAAAGAAAGAGAAAGCAAATGTAAGACATTCACTTCAAAGCACTCATTTCAAGGGAAATGCTAAGGAGGAAAGACATTGCTAAGATAACATTAGCGAATAGCCCAAGCATAAATGACATGAATAGAAAATCTGACATGTGAATCACAAGGGGAAGGGATAGCAATGTGTCATGTATTAAGAAAACTGAGAATATAAATTGTTCCCAAAAATAGGCCCGCTAGGAAAACACAGTTTTGGAGAAGGGAAAAGTCAATGTTGCTGATAAATTTTGCTGAAGAAGAAAAGCATTTCCAATGCCTTCTCTTAACTATGATCAGATTTGTACATTTAAAAAAGGCTACACCTAACCTACCATTCCTACCAAACAAAACACCTCCCTTCTCAAAGTCCGTAACTTAAATCCAAAGTGGTAGGTTTAATAAAAGGTTTAGAAACATGTGTATAAGGAAGTGGTTTGGGATGATCTTTCCATCTCTCTCCCATAAATCCTGAGACATCAGAAACGGGCCTGGTGTAGCACTACTGCCCTTCAAAAGGAAAAAGCCAAATTCCAGAACTGGCAGCCTGCGTTCCTCCTCCAACAGGCTGCTTCTGTGGTTTCCAACACTCCTTTCAAACTGGGGTCACTCTGGAAAGCTGCCCCCTCTTATTTTTGTTTTATTAATCACCAGTTTGGCTTTGTTTTAAATGCAGATAGATGGATTACACCTCTGCCTTGCAACAGACATGCTGTACAGCGTGGTGCCCTGCTGATGAACAGCTGCTTACTGGGAATGTGCTAATCGGTGCTGAGAAATGAGTAGATGCCAACTTGCTAAAATACTCTGACTTGCTGGATGCATCCTGAGTCCCTGGCAGGCAGAGATCCCTCCTGTATGTCAAAAACTAAGTAAGACTGCATTGATAACTACTCAGCAGAAAAATACTGTGTTCTCTCTTGCTCTTTTCAGTTTTTTTTAGGATAATGAAATATAACTATCCGGCTAAGAATGTAATGTATAAAAGATAGTATACTTTTTTTTCTTTTTGCTAACATTAACTGGTTAACTATCTGGGATCAAAAGTCAAGCTAAGGAAAAAGCTAACTGGCAGACAGATTAGATAAGGATGCGTTCTTATGAGATACGTTGATGAACGCACAGACTCCCCCAGTTAGAAGGTCTCTTTCTCTCTGAAAATTGTCTGGAAATAATCCTTAAAACCCCTCCAAAGTACCCAGGGGAAGGAAGTTATGGATCCCAACAACTGGGAGTCAGCCTCCTTCCCCCAGTCCCCATACTTTTAATATACATGAGAGCTGATGGCATGTGCTAACAATCAATGAGAGAATGACAGCTGAGTAAAATTTCCCAGCAAGCTAGTAAAGCTGTGGCCTAATTCAGTCCTATCCTTTATAAGTCTGGGTTTGGGGTCTCCCCCCACCCCACGGCCAGACCAACAGAATAATTTTAATTCATTTCCAGGCTGGACATTGTTGTTTGTAGAGACAGGCAGATCTTCAAGAACTTCAGAAAAATCTCCAAACATAAAAACAGATTCAAAAATAATCACCAATTTTCAAAAATACTAACATAAATGTTTACCAAAAAAGTAATAGATAGATCTTTTTAATCCTCTATTTTTTTTTAATAAATACGCTACATTCTCTCAGGGATAACTGAAGGAATGTTCACATGACTAAATACCCACATGCTTTGCTCTATGTTCATTTTCTGAGCATGCAATAGGTTTTGGCAAATTTTGTTTAAAAGAATGGGGATTTGGAAACTCACCAAGATGAACTTCCCAAAGAAGATCCTTGGAGAAAATATGAGCCTGTCTATTGAAAATATTTCCACCCTCTGAAGTACTGCTGAAATAATTGTTAACTCTTTCAGAGCTGAAAAGTGGATCAATATTATTCAGATATTCTACACCCTCTTACTCAGAATATGGTTAAAATAAAGGAAATTTTACGCCTGATGTCACACATCTATTTACATTAAGTACAAAGTAACTCCTGTACTGTGAACATAAATTAGTATTATAATCCCAGACAATAGTGCAACTATGTATCAGTGAGACAATTAAGTTCCTGGCAGCACTTTCATGCATGTGTTAAGTACCAGTAGATTCGTGTGATTTCCTAAATCAGGGCCTTTAACTGGAGCAAATTTAGTCTCTGATTGCTTATTAGCAACCTTTGGGAAATTCTTTTATTGGCTAACTTTTATTACTTTGAAGCTAATTGCTGTGAGAATACAGAATGGATGCGCACAGTGCAACAGACCACTTACTATTAGCACATAGTTCTATATCGGACATTTGCTACTAAATGGTGAAAATGAAGACAGTTATTTCCATTTAAAAAGCTGCTCTAGTTATTGTTAAACACCTATGATCAATCTGCAAGCAATTAGCAATTTTATCATCATCCATATAAGAAGAGTAAAGGCACAGTCATTCTCACACAAGAGAGAGCTAACAAGATCTTAAAGCTATGATAAAAAGCTTAGAAAAAATAATATCAACCTGTGGGGATATGAAAGAATAATCAGAAACACATTACCAAGCAAATACACAATATTCAGAAATTTGTTGAAAACTGTTTTAATTATAAACTGTAGTTAACATGGCAAATAAACAAGAATCTTAAGAATTTTATATAGAGTAATGGTAAAGAGCACAAACAAATGTATTTTTATCTGCTGCTTGTTATATCCAGTGTATAAGATTGTTTTAAATTGTAGTAAATGTTTGTTGGCCTAAAGGAAGAGAAGTGATACAACAAAAGCGCATATGTGCCTAATTAAAGCCAAACTGCCATAGCCTAAAGCCTACAGTAAGTTTTTAATAAAAAACTCTACAACAAACAGATTAAGAGGTTTTGCAAAGCAGCTGAGTTTTGATACTTGATTCCAAGAGTACTGCATTTGATTCCAATATCATGTTACTCTAAAAAGCATTCTTGAACTACTTAAAATCAGTGGTTTATCATGCTGCATTGGTTTCCATCCGGATGTAAAAAATTCTGAAGAAATCCAATTTGTAAAATGGGTAGAACAGAAGCTATTTTTGAGTACATCCATGCTTGCTTGGCACAGAAGAGGCTAGCTATCACACTCATTTGAATTCATCATGTTTTAAATAATCAACATATCCTACCATTTTGTGTGAGTTTAGTGGAGCAGAGAAAGGATGTAATCCAGAAGGACTCTTTAGTGGTTTTTACTGCTTGGCTGTTGTTTCCTAGGAAAATTCCCTTTGAAAAGGGGAGTTTGAGGTAGCGACTAGAATCCTGAAGGTTTGTGTTTTCTTCACACTGTGAAAACAAAACAGTTAAAATAACTGTACTGCATAAAAAGAAAGGACAAAATCCCTTAATTATGTGAATTATTATTGTTTTATTGAAATTTAAGAATGTTCACTATGACTGTTGCAACTTTGTTTCTGGATCATAGCTTCATATCTGGCATTGAAGTCTAATGAATTTGCACATGTTATGTCAAATGAATAGCTACAAATTTTGGTGTTAAAATCTAAAATTTATCTGGGAGCACATGGAAGTGTCTGAACAAAAAGAAAACTGTTAAATGTGGAAACAAAAAGAAATTCCAGAAAACTGAAATATCTCTAAAAATTACAACATTGAGTAGATCTGAACAAATGAGCTTGCTTGATTTTCCAACTTCAGCTATCCAGTAAAAAGGCATCATGGGGTTCACTTCGTGAGTTTTAACTGAACTTACCTTTGTGAAATCCATTATAAATACAATGTAACATAATAGTAAGACTTCATTGTAAAACCAGTGCACTGAAATATGTGCCTAGATTCAACTGCAGTTTGTAACAGGAAGCTTAATATAACAATATCAATATACAATCAGCAATGGATATTTTAACGGTGAGAAGATTATTACTCATTTGGTAATGAATACAGACTTTCTCAGCCTAATGTTTCTAGGAACTTAAAGTATGTTCCAGAGGAATCATTACAGCTAATGATTACCAATTCAAATTACCTTGTGTACAATTAGTTCATGGGTGCCATCTGGCAAAGTCCTCCCATTTTCCTGCATCAGAGGCACAAACGAAAAACCAAACAACTTCTTCTCACCCTTTTCTTTTGCTGAAATACATATGTAAATAGCAGCACTTAATATTATACATTTTAGACAAAATAAATGGATATAATACAACATAAGAAACTATACTGGAAGTTATTTGCAGCTAGCCAGACTAAGATTATCTTAAATTTCTTTTCAGATTTGCACATTATCTCCTGTAATGGTTTCTTTTATCTCACTGTAAATCAGAAAGCAGTATTCTGGAAAGATTTGGTATTTACTAACAGCAAATAACGGAAGCCACCAAATATGCAGCCTCAGCAATTACAGACTGTCAGGAAACCCAAATGAATGTGACATAGCCAGTCCAACACAAAGAGGAAAGGGCGTTTCTTTTTTTGACAATTAACCCCTATAATAACTCTACCTACTAGTCTCCGTTTTAGGTCAGCCTCAGGCTACAATGCACTCCTACATTCAAACAAGGCATCAGCCTCCATAGATACAACTGAAGATGTCACTGACCCTTACGTGAATGTCAGACAGTAGATAACTGTCTTGGATGCCTCAGCTCTAATTCCAAAACTCATCTATCACCTAAATATAAAGCAGACTACAAAACACTGAGATGGCACAGACTTTACTGAAGCTAGTGAGTGCAGATGCTGAACACTTTTAAAAATCAACAAATTTTTCATCAAATCTGTACATCTATGACTTTTGAGTCCAGGTTTAGCACGGTTGGATATTTGTTATGATTACCTGCAGCACCCCAACTTGTACTGCATGGGAAAGATAATGTATCATCTGTTTGAAACATATCACTGACATTATGCCTTTATTACTTCATAGCTGACAAAAGAAATCTTAAAAATAAATCAATGCAAATTTCTTCCTATATTACCTGTTCCTTACATTTTGAGGTTTATGTACCCAAAATCTAAACATACTGTTCACTTACTCTGTGTGTCACTTTCCACAAAGGCAATCTAAATAATCAAATTCTGCTATACTTATATCACCAAAAAGAGCCCAACAACAGCAGCAGTTTAAAAGACGCCCAGTTTTAACAGCTTGAGAGCAGCCAGCACCATAGCTATGAAACCTGTCTCTCATATCTTGGTATGTGGAACATGGACCAAGACCTCAATTTTTACCTCATAATAATCTATAAAATTGTTCAGATTGCTTAGAGAATTACAAAAGTGATGTTAATTGACTGTGATGTGTCTATGCACATTTCCCATTGGTTGTATTGCTAACCATGTGTTAAGGAACAGGTATAATTTTGGACAATTCACTAGGTAAATTCTAAATCTGCATTTGAGTTCACATGAAATTCTGTTTACATTTGCAGCTACAATGTTGTCTATTTTTATTTAATAAAATTAGACTGGTTTGTCCCCGTATTTAGGCTTTACCAAAGCACTGAGTTCCACCAAGCAGAGCTGCAAGCCTGAGAAGCTGTGTCATGAGACACATTACAGAGAAAGTTAATGCAGTTGTCTTTTTCCCGAGATATTACGGAAACCCATGTGCTGACTGGAGCTGCAACAGAGAGGACTAGCAGAAGTTGTGAACAGCACTTACTAGAACAGTGCCGGAATTCACAGCGGATGTGTGCTCCTCTGAATTTATCCACAGGGATAGGAAGTTTCAGCAGCTCAGCCCATCTGGGACCATTGTTATGATAAAGCACAAAGGAATGGTACTCGCTGGCTGGTGGCTCTCCAGACCCAAACGAAATAAAATCCTAATGAAAAAGCATTGATTAGAGATTGCCCTGGTTTCGGCTGAGACAGATTAATTCACCGGTAAGATGTCATCAAGGACTGTTCTTACAAGTGAGACTATTTAATATTTACAGTCATATCATAAAAGCCATATGTGGTATAATGCTCAATATCTTCAAACCCACAAGAATAGCAGTATTTTGTTAATACTTGCTGATTAAAAAAATGGCAAGAATCGTCCACACTGATGAGAATCTAAGTATTATACAGAGGGAACTGGGTGATTAGGAAGGCTTAAGCAATGAATGGGATGCGGAGTCCCACGACACAGCATGGTCCATCTAGTGTTACGCCCACGCAACAAACAATTTAACTGAGACAAGGACAGCCCAGGCTTAAGATCTTTAGTCCTCTGAAAGAAGCCTGTAACCCTGCTGTTATTAGTGATATGTCCCAGCATGAAAAAAGAAATCTGTATTCCCCTATTAGAGAGAAACAAAGTGTTGGCTGCCTTTGCAACACCCATGATAGTCTCTCCATAGTAGAGTAGGCAAATGGATTTGTCTGACTCCTGACTTGGGGATACCTGTTAGTTGTCTGTGGCAAAGGTAAGCTGTAGCTTTTCCCCTCAGCAATTATAAGGGATCACCTTTGCATTTCAATATCCTTTATTTTTTTACGGGCATATATACAAAAAAGAGATATACACACACATATGTATATATATTTTATATACATAAAAACTTACATACATTGCATGCCATGCATTTACACGCACAATCTAACTTCACATATACACACACATACAATTTGCAACAGACTATTTGTGTCAGCCTTTGTTTTGTCACCCCACAACCCTCAGCATCATGCAGAACATGTGAAAAAATACTTTCAAATAAAAGGAAAAATAAATGATGCTAAATACGTAAAGGTTGAAGGTGAACAGAAATCTTTTGGTATGTAAAAAAATCTGAGAAGTGGTCATCTATTAATAATTAAAATATAAAACAGCGCTTCTTTATGAGCTACCACCAGCAGCATGCAATCAAATCCAAAGAAAAGAAGGAACATTAATTTATTCTTTTATTGATAAACTATAGTGATTTTTGCATCAAGGATCTCTGATTTTTTAAAATCAGACAAAAAATTAAAAATTATCAGAACTTGGTTTGTGTAACATGAGGAAATGCATACCTACTAAGAGGAATTATTATGAAATAAAAAATTACCCAAAACTTGATCTTACTTAAAAATTTTCCAGCATCTGAATGGATCCATTAGTTATTTAGTTGGCAATTATGGGTACTTACCTGAATCACGTAATTATCACAGACATAAAACAAACATGCACTTTATAAGGGTTTTAAGCAAAGTGGAAATATTTTGAATATCTAAAGACAAGAAAAGATAAACATGACCTTTCCAAAACTTGTGCTCTTCAAACAATGCCACAGATTATTTATGTCTGAAAAAGTGTATCAAAACTAACTACAGCAATATACAACAAAAATACCTTTAAAATCTGACCACTGCTGTCCACGACATGCATTGTCACTTCCACATTTCTGGCCACACTTTTCCCTCCTTTCTCAAATTCTCCTCTTTCTACAGTGATATATAAATCATTTCTCATTTCACCTATAAAAAAAAAAACCAAACCAAAATTAAAGTATGCAAAGTGCACCTTCAATTTCCAGCTTCATTTTAATATACAAGCAGAATCTGACCTGCTTTAACTTTCCAGGATAGTCTCATGTTTCACATTTCTTGCATTTATTTTACTGCATGCAACTCTCCAGTGATTTTTAAGTGCCACGAACAATGATCTTGCTACAGTCTTCTAGTATTTTTATAACATTATTCCATCACTGTATGCAAAATAGTTAAACAATTCTTCCTTCCAAACCACAGTCTAAACCATTGCCAAATGACAATACAAATGGTAAAAGAGGAAACTGCTATATTATCAAGCCCTTAAGAACCACGCCCATAAAAAAAGGCGGCGGGGGGGGGGGAAAGAGAAGGGGCGGGCGGGGGGGGGGGGGGGGGGGGGTGGAATCTGCCATTGTATTACCTTATTATCAATTATCTTCTGAAACAACTATGGACAGAGGATAGAGTATATAGCCAGACAGAATGAACAGAAACAAATACCATGACCAGATGGTACTCACTCAAGAGTTTCGTGTGAAGTCAAGGATGAAAGAGCTGAATTACTAATAAGTGTGTGCAATCATTGAATCAATCTCTGGTTCCTGCTGGGAACCAGGTTCAAAATAAGCAAAAGGTGGTGGTTATTCAGGTAATGGACAACAAAGCTTGTAAAAAAAAAAAAATCCCACAAAAGCAACCCCAAAAACAAAACCAAACACAAACCAAAATCTTTCCGAAGGATATTGTCAATTTGAGAAACATATAAGGGTTCAGGGGATGAATGGAGAAGGCCTAGATGGAAGATCCACTAAAGGATATGAAAGAGATGATCACAAGCAGCTCAAGAAATCCCTTGAGCTGAGAATAGCTGGAGGCTGGGAGAGCATCAGGGGTACTTACCATACATGCATATAGGCATGCTCAGTCCTTACTCTTCCTTAGGTGTCTGTTTACAACACTTGACTAGATGGGCCCTTGGTCTGAGTTAGTAAAGCTGTTCTTATGTTTATTCAAGTTACAGAATTACCCTTAAAACTACTATATTCTGATTATTTCCACACTTCAGTAATATTTTATTATAAAAGTTTTAGAAGCTACTACCATATGGTTACCAAAGAGCACGCAATATTTTGGGTCCTTTCTTAGCACATGCTTATACTAGTTCTAAGTAGTGCTGGCACTTGGTTGCTTTCAGGAGTTTTACATTCAGAAAAAACGACAACACTCAGTAATCAAAAAGAGAAGCTTTGTGATATAACTGATTTAGCAAACAACTTGTAGTTGTAGCAATTTCTGTTTAAAGATTAGTTTGAATCCTACATGCATTTGTGCTACATTCGGTAATTCTTACTTATCCACAAGGAATTATTTCCATTTTCCATGGGGTCTTCACAGAAACATAAACAAATAACCATTTCCACCACAAATTTAATTACCTAGCCCAGATGAAACTCAGTGAAAACCACTTTTTTTCCTTTTTAAATAGAGTAAATTGTATAGGGTTTAAATGAAAATGAAAATGACAGTGGAACAGGTTGTCCAGAGAAGTTGTGCATGGCCTATCATTGGAAGTGTTCAAGGTCAGGTTGAATGTGGCTTTGAGCAACCTGGTCTAGTGAAAGATGGCAAGGATTACGATCTTTAAAGATTAAAATGATTTTTAAAGGTCCATTCCAATACAAACCATTCTATGATTCCATGCAAAAATAGGAAGGCATTTCTAAAAGAAGTAATCAGAGCTTCACAAAAGTTAAGCAGGCTTTCAAAAACGGTGTCTGCGTTTTAAGGTTTTTAAAAAATCTGAACACACTGAGTTTCACCTTTTTAATTGCCAGAAGAAATCAAATCACAAGGAAAAAAATACACGAGTAGGATGTACTTTCACAAATACTGTCCTGTTCTCCTCTTACAGAACCTTGGCAGAGTTTGTAATCAGTGCCATGAGAGGATAGTTCATATGAGTTTTGTCCTGATCTGCATCCATTCAGGAAGCTCTACTCTGTTTTCAATTTCTCAGAGGAAATCAAGACACATGGGTCATGTTATCGAAAGAATATGCTAGATTTTCTCCATTATCATGCAAGACAAATTTATCTAAGAGGTCATGCTATATCAGGATTTTATATGGAAATGGATAGAAAAGCAGAAAGGAAATGGAAAATTAAGAAAAAAGAATCTAAGCTATGGGCTATACATCAAGGGTACAGTCTGCATCAGGCAACCATAACACCAGCTTCTTTTTCACAGAGTATGCAGCATATCTGATATTTTATAATCTTTACAAAAGTGTAGGGTTTGGTTTAAAATTGGCCTTATGTCTGTATTCATACATACACATATTTCACTTTCAGTTTAAAAAAGATCACTAGGGGGTTGAAACTAGATGATCTTTAAGGTCCTTTTCAACCCAGGCCATTCTATGATTACTTGCAACCAAAATGTAAAAAAACCCCACAACTATATTGAAATTTCATAGTTCAGGTAAGTGCACTGGAACATTAAGAACTTAAAACCAGGCTCCTGACAAATCTTCAGCACAGTGTACGAACATATTAAGAGTAAAAGCTCATAAAATCAAGAACTCAATGGTGTTGTAAAAATCAAGCACAAAGCCTTATCAGAAAATAGCTGACAGTAAAAAAGAAAATGGATTTGGAAAGTAAACTTCGCTCTGGAAAGGTAAAAAGGAAAGAAAATTATAATAAAAACTTAGACAAATATATTTGGAACCAAATTTTAAAAATTATTTCACTCTCAATATATTGTTCTGGAGATATCTTAATGACTTCACTTCCTCAGTGTAGAAACGTCATTGCTTCAGTCTTCCTTAACTTAATTGTCTGTATAAAACTAAGTTAGGGTATTCTTTTGTGGCCCCTCTTCAAGTAAAAACAATTCTTACTTCCTCTATAAAGTATTCAAACATCAGCACATTGTTGAATTGATTTATATTCCTTTAACTGATCTTTTTAATTTATGGCAACTGTAATTACACTTTTGATTAGAAGACCATGCACCATTTTTCTACGGGATCTTTGGCTTAAGCAGTACATGAGACAGGTAATTCTGACAGATTAAGTAATCTTGTTTTCTCTTAAGAGGGGCAATTACATCCATAAGTAGCACTGAACTCTGAATACCTGAGCTCTAAGGTAGACTTCCGTGAGTACAAATGGTATCTTCTGCTAAAGTATCTGCACGACTCAAATCTCTCCTAGGTGTATGTGTACTGAGATTTTCATCTCAGTCTTATACTTGACCAAATGTAAGGAATTTACACAGAAACAAGAGAGGCACATCTTAGATGGTAGAGTAGATCAGATTTTAATTACTAGTTGAAAACATGCCTATAGAATTGAATCTCAATCAGATATGATGAGACTTTAAACATGATGAAAAAACCAACATACTTATTCCACCTTATTTCCATGTTGAAAAATACAAAGTCCCCTTTCCTAACCTGTTTCAGGGAAAACATCAAATGGTTATTTTCAGCATTAAGCCTGGTACAGGAATAAGCAACTGAAAACAATATTAAAAAATGGTGCTCAACTTTACGGTGACAAACCTACCTCTACCTATAATGAAGTTGTGTGGTATGAAAGATCTAGATCTTTTGCAAGCATTGATTTTAAAAGAAAGGGTAGCTCTTAGGGGGCATCTCCATCCCTCGACTCCTGTTGTGACAGTTTGTTTAAGCTTTCTGAATTCACCAGGGCTTCTGGACTGTGCAATGAAGATGTGGATGTCACCATCCAGTTAATACCACGGTTAACCATTATAGAGCCAAACCCCATTAAAAGTCAGCTTTGTCTAGGACTGACATACAGTTTTCTGGGTAAAAAAAAGGTAAAGAATGGTGAACCACACACACTGAGACCATTAAACGTGCTTTGTGAAGCTAAACCCCCTAGGTCTCCTTAGATGTGAAGGGCACTTCCAGACATGTGGGTTATGGGCTGAGTCAACAGAAGCTGGAAAAAAGCAAATTAAAGAAGCCATGTATTGCACTTCTGTGTTGTCTGAATCATTTCACTGCTTAAAAACCTGCTTATCTTGGCACTGCTACTTTCTAGCCACAATCCCAATAAAAAATGAGGTTAACATGTTACAACCAATCATAAAACAGAAGGTTGTTGTATGTCAGATGCTAGATGACAAACAACAAAGCAGAAGAAAAAAATGTTGGTGTTGGTCCCTATGAGAGTAAGATGTAATACGCTGTCTCTTGGAAAAAAAAACAGAACTGTGAAGATCAAAGAGTGTATCAAGGGAAGCCGTTCATTCTTACTTGAGACAATAATGCAATGTGTTGAAAAGGGTATCAATATATTCTGTCCTAAATACAGAAGTGACCCATTAACGCCAACACTTTGTCACTACTTAGTCTTAGTTAGCACCCCATTATTTCACTATTTGACTAATCAAAACTAGATTTTTAAATATTAAAAGCTACAGACTGAAGCACTCCTACAAGAGTTTCTACCATGAAGTGAAGGCTAGAGCTATATGGATATATAGCTAGAATTTAAGAAAAAAAACATAAAGCTGCAGTGATGTGGATGATTATACAGCCTTAACTTTCCTGTGCAGCACAGGTGTCCAGAGCACACTCTGCAGGGACATTTACTCTGGTAAGGTGAATTTAATTGTGTGTGAAAGGTGCTGAACTGAAATGTCTGGGTTGCTAAATCAAAATGTGTACAGAACACCTTTCGCAGTACCTGCCTCTTCATTTGGTCCTGCCAATACATTTCAGCTTTGACCTGGCAAAAATATCTTGAAAGCACTATCTATCTTGAGAGAGGAAAAACTCCAAACCCTTCTTGCCCCAGATGTAGGTGCTAACCAGGCACATTACAGCTCAAGGCTTCTGACCTAAGAAACAGAATAAGCTTCATGACTTCAATCCATCTAGCAATCAAGTGTCCAAGGGCTGAATGGAAGCAGAGGACAGAGACTCGATCAGCATCAATTACATGAAAGAGGCAATAATAAGGAACAGGAGGAAAGGCCAATTAAAGTCCGAAAACAATTGCAAGAAAGACTGCTGGAGGACATGCTGCTAATGGAGGTCAGCCTTCCTAAACCTGCCAACTATAAAACACAAATTTTAAAGAACCAGTAAAGGGAAAAGAGCCAGGAGTAATTTGCAGGTTGAAGACTGCAAGGCATTCTCAGGGGTCCTATTATCTCCAGTGCGCAGTTTCATTATGGGACAGCTCTGCAGGCTCCCCTTCCTTCACAGACAGCAGGCTGCATCATCACTATTCAGGACTGGTGTACAAGCACCGGTCTGGTGCTTCTCACAGGGTGTACCCCCAGCTATGGGACCTACGTGCAAACTGCCCCCAGCTCACAGATGCTTGCATGCTCCCACTGAACCACAGGTGACAGCAGTAACACAGGTAATCACTAGTAAGGAGAAGGTCAGATCAGGACAACCATCAGAATTTGTATAATTTGTATGAATGCATTGTTTGCTCTTTTATTTTTCTAGAAATATTTACACCTAAACTAAGTGTCAAAGCAATGATCCCTCATCACAAAACTCTTCTTAAACTTAGGAAGCTGTGGGTTACAACTGCAACGCAGATATAACAACAAGACTTTTCTCATACTCCAACCACATTTAGAACTGTAGAATTTCTTGTAGTATATTAACATGGAACAAGGTTTTCAGGCTGAAGACAGCTGTCAAAGATCAAAGTGATTATTTAGTACTGTAACAAAACACAGCATGATTGTATCCAAATAAGACAGCAACTCTGATAGTTATTGCTTTCAGTGTGCAAATCTAAACTGTCCTGACAGCAGCCACTAATTTAAAAATAATTTCATAGAACTCACTAGGAGCTTTTGTTAGGAACTGTTTTTTTGAAAGCTTTGCTCAGAATTATAGGTCTTTTAGAACCATGAACTGAAAAGGAGCAGAAAACATTATTTTGTTTAGAGAAAGTTCCTGTTAATTTACATCACTGTAAAATAAAAGTTAATGACTTGCTTTGTTTTATATCCTAAACATGACTTGAATGGCTTTTAAAACAATGTCAGTGGTAGGGAGTGAAAACCTCTGGATGTGGCATGGACAAAATGGTGTTATACAGGATGTAAATCTTGTGTATGCAAAATATTTTAGAGAAAATCTCCTTAGAACACTTTGTTGGACGAGACAAGAGCTGTGTATCTCCTGTCAGTGGGAGGATCTCAAAAAAACATGTAGAAGGTGATTTTAATTTGAGAGGAGGGCTGGGAACCCTTAGTCCACTTTGCCTCCTACTCTTTAAGTCGATCTATGCTATGCCTTTTAGCAAGCTAGGATGTTCTACAATGTTACTATCCATGCTGATATACTGACAATAACAAGCAAAACTAGAAGATAAAAGACAAGTGCAAGATTACTTGGATTAAGTAAGCTCTGGCATTTAAATCAAAGGCAAAGATGAATACAGATTCTTTTTCTCAGTTTCAACAGAACATTATCTGCATTTTCAGCTTTATTACAGAAACTCTCAACAAGCCCCAAGAAACATTAATCAGAAAACAGCTGATTAAGCAAATTAAATGCCCTTTATGAGGGATTCTCAAACTGTAATACTTTCAGATTTCAAAGGGATTGTAGATCCACCATGTGAGACCCAACTGCTCTCTGACTTTTTTTTTTTGCTCTTCCTTTTAACAATGAGATAAAAAAGCTCGTTCTAAACAACTTGTTTTACAACATAAAACTTTGACCTGTTGATTTTGTATAGCTACAATATATATTAAAAAATACTGCCAGCAGAATGTTGATAGACGATTTTTTGAGCTAAAGCATTCACTTGTTAGTTTGCTAGTGCTCCTTACCTGGTTTATTGAAGAAAGACTTCCAAGCCATAACTATCCTTATATACACTTCCCATGCATCACTGCTAATTATTGTATGCTCAAAAGAAAGCCAGCTTACTCTTCCAAATACTACAAGCTGCAGAAGACCCTTTTCCCCATTCACGACTTCCAGAGACTTTAAATCAAGGGAAGACCAATTAAATTCTAGCTTTTCTTACTTTTCCATAGTTTTTTTTGTTTTTTTTCTCTTCAGTTCCTAATGAACCAAGAAAAAAAGATAGAGGAGATGGGAAGGAGAAGGAAAACAATATACAAGTTCCTTGCACTTGCCTAACCAAGTATGTAGTCATGTATTAATATCTTTGTTTTCTCCAGAAAACATTCCATTGGTAGACAGAATCAAAGCTTTAAAAAAGTATTGAAATAGGATTTGGAGAGCAGAGGATATTCCCCATAGAGTACTACAGCTTTGTGAAAGGTCAAAATTCAGAATGTCTTTAATCCACAATATTTCTTAAACATATTTTGTGTGACTAATACATCCAGGCAAAATTACTTTCAGTAATTAAAAACACATATTTCTGGATTCTTGTAAATCAGAATAGCAAACAATGGCAGGTGTTAAATTTAGGCTGCTCATACTCCATACAGGATAAAGAAAAATGGAAAAATTCATACCACTGCTTGTGGGAGAAAAATGCTTAAATGTGTCAGACATACATTTCTTTTCCTAGAATCAACAGCTCTTCACCATGTCCAAGCACAATGACAGATACAGACACTTACCATGATGAAGAGAACAGATTCCATAGCTTTCTTTACATTTTTGCTCTCCAGACTCTTATTCTAAGCTTTGAAAGAGGGAATATGCTTCTAGTCAAAATCACATAATTGAAAAATACATGTTATCACAGGAATAGCATTTTGTGAGATCATTTGTATAAAAAGACAAAGATTCTACTTGTAGTTTCATTTTAAAACCTTATGAAAAGATAAAGTAAGGAAGATTGGAGAGCATGTGTTTGCACATGAAAAGAATAAAAGACCTTTTAAAAATCCAGATGAAGGAGTAATGAGTATATCCAATAGCTTTCAAAGAAAGGATTCTGATGAGATTTAACTGCATAGCTAAAGGACTTCTAACAAAGTTAAAAGTTGACAAATGCAAAGCAATGCAGATGTGATGGTAAAAAACCTAAGTTATTTTTCCTAAATCAAGCATATAAAAGCTTAATATAGGAAACTTAAAAGCACTGCAATATCCTGGGCAGCTCATTATGTCTGCCGAATGAGCAGAAATTGAAAAAAAAAAAAAAAGACAGAACACTAAGAAGCAAAATGCGACTTTCATTGTTTGACAAATAAGTCTGAAAGTATGAAAATTCCATTACTGAAATTAATACTGCAGCTTCATGTAGAATCTTTAGCTATGTTATTTATGAAATTATATCACAGGATTAGAAGAGGGCCAAAATATTCAGACTGAAGGATTTCAAGACAAGAACTTTGTGGTTAGGACTGACTAGCTCAGCTACAGATATCAGTATTATAGACCCTCTAAGCTTATGTACAATGAAAACAATGGTCAATGTAATACCACTGCAATTCTTTAACCTCTTCTGATATCATAAGAGTTTAATAATTTGGATGGACAAGAAGAAATACAAATTGTGATCTTAACTCAGAGCAAGTGGTGGTCAGTTCTCAGCACTGGTACGCCACCAGGTCAGATCATTAGCGGAAAAAGGTTGTCTACAGCTAAGTGATACCCATCTATTAAAATCTGCTGAGATGTCAGCCAACCAGCCAATCGTTTATACATTGCAGTACATTTTATGGACTAAGACATTTGGAGGCAAGCTGCTTTCCTCTATAAGACACAGAGCCTTTCAAAATCATATCTACGGCTGTTTTAAATAAGAATTATGTTTGATATTATAGAGGAAGCTACACAGAGTAAACTTACAGGTAAAATTCCAGCAAGTAAGGGTTGGACCTAACTGAATTGCTTAGTGAAATAAGGATTCTACAGAAAGACATGAGATTACTTTACCTTATGTGCTTGTGGCTCACACTGAGCGGGTTTTGGGTTTGAATATACCAAGCAGTCAAGGCAACTATTACCAGTAACAGAATTAGAACTATTAAGAACAGTATAGCTTAAAAAAAGTAAAGCAGATGCAGTTCTGGTTTGATAAGCACAAGAAAGGAAGATGTGTAACTATGTGGATGCTTACCACATGACAGTTTAGAATCTTTTTACAACTGGCAGTCCAGCAGGTTGCTATGGCTCCTTCAGGAAGTCCTAATTTAGACAAACAGCTGTGCTAGGGTTTATTCCAATTCTAAACACCCTAGACAACACACACTAATGATCAGGCTTTTTTATGGAATTAGATATCTTCCATAAAGATGAGAAAAGAATATGTACGTGCATATGTGCTAGAACACATGAGCATATGCAGCACTGAAGTTATACACTGATACAGATGCTATCAAGTAAAATTTGGAAACAGATTCCATAAGAGTGCACTACAGGAAACAGCAAAAAAGCTGGCAAAAGTATGTAGAGAAAAATACAAAAGGGCTTTCATATTCCATCACCTATTATGCACATTAATCTAACTTAAAGCACTGCTCAAAATGTACAGTATATTTGTAAATATTAAATGCTAAATTGTATATACTAAGTAATGATGTGGTTGTCTGTCATTTCAGAAAACTGTGAACACAGAAATTCAGGGTGTAAGCACACTTGTCCTTCAACGCTGTAAAAAGCTCTCCAAGAGTATCGGCTTGTACATCTGCAGACTGCCACACTAGGATGCCAGAAAGGAGTTTAACTAGTGGTTGCATAGAGCCTGCCCTTAAATCCCAGTTAAATCTAGAAAATGCATGTTAATTAGACACAGAAGATAAAACTTTCACTGCCTTTCCTTCTGTCAGCTAGAATAAAGTTAATAACTTATTTCACAGCCTTTTAGAATCATGTATGCTTTTTTTTCTAGCCATCTACTTCATTTCCTGAAACACTTGGTGTTCTTCATTAAAAAATTCCAAGGGTCCTGGAAAGAGCATTCTGTGGCTTCACCCTGTCAGGCTCCAGTGACCTAAAAAGCATTGCTACATAAAAACATGCACTATTATTGTCAACAAAATTCTCATTTAGCATGTATGCTGATCTTAGTTACTTTTAACGGTAAAACTTCCAAAAAGAAAAGGATTGATATGACAAGAAAGGAAGGTCAGAGAGAGTTTAAATACACCAGAATAGCAGACAGACTTAAAATATGGCATTTATAGAAGAGATACTGTAGTTCAGCAGCATGAAGTATTTCTTACTGAATAATTCAAGAGAGTCTGGTTCAGAACCCTCACATAAGTGCTAATTAGCCACAGCAACATACTTACTTTCTACAAAAACATAAAATAAGATCTAATTAACGACCATTTCCAGTGGCAAAAGAATAAGTCATCTAATTTATCTCTGAAAAAATACTCTAGAAGAGAAACAAAATGAAAGGGGAGCTTTAAAAGAAAAAAAGCATTTCAAAGGCTAAGTTCCTGCAGGCATTTCAGAGCCTAAGGCATACTGCTCTGGGTAGCCTCTGGAACTCGTCATTGCAAGAGTGAGATGATTACACCTCTTTAGGAGAAATTTCTTCTGTGCCAGTAAATACAGAATATAAGGTGTACATTTCCTAAACTGAGGTAGGCATAGATATGGACCGAGAACGCAGCACACCAGATCCAATATATTATTTTTTGAAATAAAAAAGGGACAAACTGAACCTGCACAATTCTTTGAAACTGAATTGAGAAACCCCTCCAGCAGCTGATTACACAGTACTCTGCTGTAACATGTTTTTCACAGGTTAGTACATTACATTATTTCACAACTGGAAAGACAGGGGACATGAGAGCTATTTATAGAACTTAGAAAATTTGATAACACAGACTAGAAGGTCACTAAATCATAGATAAATGGAGAAAGGTTTCTCAATGGGAGTTAGTGTGCTCAGTAAAACTGCCTTCCAATGTTATCAGCCATATTATCTACAATACTCATTTGATTCAAATTACAAATCCAGCAGTAATATAACAAATGAACCCTACCTAATAAGTCACAAGATTTCAACTGAATGCTTCCATTAAACATACCTATACAATCTATCTCTAAATTAAAGGGCACCTGACTCATGCATTTTATTGTTCTAAATACTGCGGGCACACCAGCAGAGTATTTTCATAACAACACTAAAACTGTTCTATTAACTTGCCTTCTGTGCATGTGTTAAGTGATTAATAGTACTGAACAAGGATGCAGAAGGACAGATGTTTAATTGGCAGTAAGAACACAAGAGTGAATTCTCAGTTGTCAAGTTTCTCAGGCAGAAGTTCAAGAGAAATATGTACCCATAGTTAAAGCTGAGTCTCATTACTGAGTTTTAAATGCCTCTGTAAGACCTCCTTGATCAGTGAAATATTGAAGCTTATTTATTCTTGTCTCAGAACCTTCGTTTACTTCTGATTTAGGTACACTGGAATGCAAAGACAGATTTTTATAAGAAGGTAGTCTCTATTAAAAATCAGCAAGTCATGAGGATGATTTGCATTTGAGAAAGACATTGTGTGTGGACTCAGCTGAAACTAAGATGTGAGCTCCTCCCCGCAACATTTCTCGGCAACAACACAACACCATAATCATGCCAAACTAGTCTGCTTGCAAGTATACTTTTCCTTTAAAGAGACATTTGCCTTATAATTTTCAGTGACTCATTAAACTTTTTAAAAAATTCATTTCAGAGATGGAACTCTACTGCAATCTTCTTCCTATATTTGCTTCTTCATATTCATATTGACATAATCTTTCTACCTTCCTTAGCCTCTGCTTAAGTATTTGCATATTTTGTCATACAACAAAATCAAAATAAAGTGTCTATATCTCTATTCTTATCCATTCCCAGTATCTTCATTTCCAGTGTTTGAGACACAAACCTGGTGAAACCATAATTTGTACAGTGTTAGTGAAATTCTGTGAATCCTTATTTAGAAAGCTACTAGCTCCTAAGAACATAATGTTCTGCTGGATATCTCTTTCTCTGCACAGAGCTCAGCAGTCTTGCATTCAGTCATCTTCACTTCTAAAGTGGGATTCCATCTCTCAGAAAAGGCTGCTATGGCTATATGCCCTTTAGACATTGACATAGCAACTACACAATGTATAATTCAATGGGGCCACTGGGACAGAGTTTTCTTATGCCTAACTGAAAAACACTAACATAAAAGTCTCTGGAAAAGTTTAAGAAGATTTAGAATACAGTATTTATTTGTAAAACAGCTGAAAACTAAGTAATTTCTCATTAGTTCTTTCTTCTGCTGCTTAATAAGAGTGTTTTTCCTTTTAACGTACCAGGCATTATAATATTGGAAAAACCTAGTTTCCGTGTTATGGATACTCCGTTGGTAAACATGGATGTATACTCTCTCCTAATTTGTTCTATGTCTCCATGAAGCAACTGAAGAGAAACTGCCAGACCTGAAAATGAACAGAAAGACAAGAAAAAATAAGACATTCAAACAGATCACGGTCATCACTACTTCCTAAAAATTATATATACTTGCAAGAATATATGCATTCCTGAGAACTCACAAAATTCAGAGGAAATTCAATGATACCAAATCACATCCAGAAATCAACAAAGACTTGAAAACAACTACCCATCAAAATGCATTAGCAAATTATTATCGATGTGTAACTGAACTATGATGACACGTCAGATCAAAATTATCTCAATTGGGATGGACTGAGGTCCTAACTGGAAAAAGAATTAGAAAAATGTCAATTTAGAGAAATGTCAATCAGTAATATTTGCTACCATTTCAATTTTTCACATCCTTCAACACAATGCTGCCTTAATTGGTATGGAAGAAAAGGTGCAAACTCAATGGTCCCTGTTGTGGTTTAATTCCACCTGGCACCTAAGCACCACACAGCAACTTGTTCACTGCCCCCCTGCCATGTGATGGGGGGGAGAACTGGAAGAAAAAAGTAAGAAAACTCGTGGATTGAGATAAGAACAGTTTAATGACTCAAAAAAAAAATGCTACTAGTACTGCTACTATTAAATTGTAATGAAAAGGAAAACAATGGAAACAAAACCCATGAAAAACAAGTGATACAACTGCTCACCACCTGTCAAATGACACCCAGACAGTCCCCAAACAGCTATCGCACCCCTCCACCAACTCCCTTAGCTTGGTATGGAATATGGTATGGAATATCCCCTTTGGCCAGTTTGGGGTTGTGCCTCCTCCCCTCTTCTTGTAGAGAAGAAGCTGAGAGGGCAGGGGCAATGTGAGAAGCTGAAGAAGTCCTTGGCTTAATGTAAGCATTGCTTGGCAACAACTAAAACATCAGTGTGTTATCAACATTGCTCTCAGCACAAATCCAAAACATAGCCTCATACTAGCTACTATGAAGAAAATTAACTCTATCCTAGTCAAAACCATCACAACCCTTATCTATGGAAGAAACATGGAAGTCTCATTACAATGCATCATTTAAACTGATACAAAGTTTCACAGGTTATTAATCTAAAATCTGAAGAAACAAACTCTAATAAACCAATATAGCATAATCAATATTTTTTACTTAGGCACAGTGATTTCATAATGGCTGAAGGTACAACTTTCTTCAACATTCATCAGATTTAATCAAGCATGCTTTTCCTTATGTTTGCTAGAAGACATGCAAAATTCAAGTGTGTCCATATAATAATTTTCCAGTATTTATTCCTCTAGAACCAAGGAAGAACAACTTCGTCTACTATATCTGCAGTATACAAATAAATCGTAAGCAGTATACTTTATTACAGCTGAGATTAACAAAAACAACAGGCATGCCTTTTGTTTACATCAAATACAATCATTGAGGCAAGTGTCAGGATGATACAGCTTGTAAAGATTAATCTTCCCTGACCTTCAACATTACTACGGCATATCACGTGTCAACATACAGTTCAAGGAGAAGATAAGAGCAAACTCTTCGCATACACTGAACAACTGGAGATAAACAGAGTCATAATTAGCTTTAGATTAAACTTAAGTAAATTACATGTATGCTGAGACTGAACAAAAAGGTTCAGGGAAACTGAAAGGGAAAGAAACTTCCCTTACAACTATGCTACCATTTAACAGAATAAATTTACTTGAAATTTGATGGGTTTTAAATCAGGGCTTGAAAAACCTCTACTAAGCGCTGCCAGTCCAGGCTACTGACTAAAGAGAGCAGAGATCTTATTAGCTTGACAACTTTTATCTTTTTCCTCTTAGCTACACTTATATTTTATCATTTTGGCAACCCCAGAGAAGATGATAATCTGACCAGACTTCCATTCTCTTATGAAAAACAGCTCACCTATACATCTCCAACTGAGTACACAAACAAATCTTACAAGGAAAAACATTCAGTGAAGTCTATTCTATTTTAAGGACAGTATTTAATGTCATGGACCCTAATTATTTTGGTAATGAGAATTTGTTCTGTGGTTATCCAGTTACATTTTAGGAAGTAGTGACAATTATTATTGGTGTAGACAAGAAAACAAACCACACTGGGGCCAGCTGATGGTTACAGGATGTTGGTCAGACATAATACAGGCAAAATCCAAACTCTGTTAGAGCAGGTGAAAAGTTTTTCATTGCAAGATGGGAAGAGTTAGGCTGGGTAAAGCTCACTTACAAATATGGATATTTGGCCCACCTCCAATCTTGGGGTTTTTTTAAATATTTTAAGAAATTGGTATACATACATATGTATATTCATATCTTCATATGCCGTTATTGCATGGTTTCCTTGGAAACCTTAAAAAACCCCATTTGCCATTGCTCCAGATCACATCAACCACAACAGCGTTTATCAGACACTGTACACTGCCTGGTGTTGAGTAAAGCTATTGCGTTTTCTAAACAAAAGGTTGAAGACTTCAAACCCAATTAGTACTACTGTTTTCTTTGTGTGTAAATTTCTCAGATTTCCTTGAAGAATTTTATTCAGCTCAAAAATGCGCAAAGTGTCAAAAAACCTCATTTATGGCAAAACAGTTTTAACTTGAGAAATAAGCTGCCTGTCAAGGATTTGAAGTACTTGCTTATGCAAGGTGAGAAAGGTATTAGAGCTCGACATTTCACAGCATTCATTGTTAGAAAATTAAGAGTCATCTTTTTATATCCAAAAGCATCAAGAAAACCTCTGAGTGAACACACTACACATGGTGTAGTCATTTTACCTATAGTTTAAATATATCTTTGGAATATAAATCACATGCATCCCCCAACTCTTCAGAATAATGAAGAGCACTGGATTAAAGATAGCAAAGTTACTTTAAAATGTTATACAGTGTAAACACTCCATTACAATCAGAAAGAGTGAAACTAAACCGGAATGGAAACAGAGCAAAGATGCACAGGGAAGGAAGTCTGAAGAACCTCTGAAAACCAAGGTTTCAAGCTAACAATCTTGCCTCTGAGGATCCAGATGAAAAGGGTACTGACAAGAAGGGAAGCAGAAGATCAGATAAACCTGGTTAAAATGCTAAAGTTCAGAGCATAAGGACTTCATATAACCACCGAATAGAAGGCAGTCCTCAGTTAAGTGTTCTGATTGCTCTCTCAAATCTCCACTAATTTTGCAAGGAAACTAGACCTCCCTGCATTAAGGACCTAAAATCAGAAGATGCACACTGTTACTGAGGTGTGATACCCAAGTTACAGAATAGGCTGCTTGAAGTCCCACTGATTTGTTACACTCAGGATCTTGTGATGGTCAGAGGGAACACACTGTATATGAAAAGCCAAGAACTTACTTTTAGTCCTAATGGAAGTTATAACAGTCTAATCAGAGTCATTATTAGTCCATTTACAATGATACTAACACCCTCCAAACAAAATACTGTTAAAATTACACACATATACACAACCTTTCCCATGTCTACCCCTTGGTCACCCTCCCACTAACCCTCTGGGGACTTAAAGGTCAATGGTTTCAACCTGGGAAGATGGTGTATGATGACAGTTATCAGCATCCCAAGTCATTTGCCATGAGGAATAGGATGTTGCCTGCTTCTTCCTCCTCTCTCCCTAGGCTCCTCTGGCAGTAATTTTTATGTTTGTTAATGTGCTTCATACCTTGTTATTTTTTCACTGATCTGCAAATCCACATTACATCTTTGTTCATCGCATATGATGTGTTTTATATATGCCACATATATGTTCTTTGTTCTCTTTGTTTCCCCTAAAACTGGTTTTATTGTGCTCTCAAGGTCACACTATCTGATGACCAGTATTTGGCCACTGGTGAGATGTTCATAGATCTGGGGCCTCTAGCATCATCCCATGCCGGTACTTTCAAGGCCTCAGTTGTGGTCACATGTCTTTACTCTTCTATGTTCCATTTTAGTCCAGGGTTATAGACAGCTAACTCTACAAAGAGTAACTACACATTATAAGTATCTGCTAAATACAAAACTTATATACCAAAGTAGGTTACACCACACAGTTGTAACAAAGCAAAGCAAGACCTAAAATAAAGTAGACACAATTTATTATTTTGTCATTAGATAAATGCATTTACAATTCAGAACAAATCTCCAGGAAGGCTAAGACAAATCCAGCCAAAGCCAGACAGATAATTAGGACTGTGTTGTCAGATAAACACAAAGCTTATGCCCAGTTAAAAGCCACAGCAATCCCATATTTACACGTCTATAAATATACAAAACACTTTCCAAAGAAACTAGACACCCATGATTGAGGAACCATGTATCTGAAATAAAAGTCATGGGGAAGAGGTACTTCTAAAAGATGGAATAATTCACATTTTAAAAGGGACTAAAGTTTGTCAAAAGTTTGTATTACAAATCAAGCTACCTATCAATTAAACTTAACTAACATAATTTAAAACATACTGATTGGTCACAGAGCAATTCAGATTTTCAGAAGATTGCACATTCAATGGAAGTGAAGAGGGACTCCCTCAGACACACTGCAAAACAAAGTGGAATCAAGAGGAACCGATTAGTTGAAAGACACCACCTTCCTCACCAAAAATGTCATCAGAATTTAGCATACCATAATGGTCAGAAAGCCACTGAACTCAATTTACAAGTGATCACAGCTATCTCAATGGAGAAGAAAGGAAACATTAATATCTTTTTTGTCATCTAACAAAAGTAATATCCTTTAGTTCTCATTTATTCCACTCTGATGATGTACGTCAACATCAGTTCTTTCTCATCTCATTTCATGTACTAGACAGTAAAACTATCAGCTCTAGAAAAAAAA
>NW_010108738.1:0-3080 GCF_000699245.1 Pterocles gutturalis | reverse complement strand
TGCTGAACAGCTGCGCTCAGACAAAGCAAAATGGAAAACTGCAAAATGCCACCATACACTGCATCTGCCTGTGGTTGATATGATCATTACACTATCTATGAGACCCAGAATCTATCTAGAACTTCATGACTATAAATTTTCCATCTCTAGAACATTAGGAGCTAAAACATAACAATGAAAATGACTATCCAGTCTCTGAAGGACTAGCACATTTTCTTTAAGTATATAGTGTAGCTTTGTCCCCTCAGTAAAAAATTTCAATTACCTCCGTAGCGGTAATTAAAACCTCTTCTGTTAGCTATTATTCTTTATTTACTCCAGTTTTGAAACTATTACTGCAAAACAGTGTGTGTTACTCCAAACAGACCTGCTTTTATTTCTTTTGCAAGCACATGAAATCTCACAATTAACTTCTACCATAATGCACCACAGATTCTTTTTATCATTCAGATGAAAGAGAATACAGAAAATTGACAAGCTGCTGAATAAACATTCCAGATTTTTGTTAGATATGTCATTTTACCTTAAAACAGCTTTTCTTCTGCATTATTGATTTCTGCATTTAGATATAACAACAGGCAACTGTTCATTATGCTCACAGACCACTTATTTGCATTTGAGCTTCCAGAGGGAGAGGAAAGCATTTACATTCAGCTTCTATCTACTGGTGGCAGAGGATCTTAGATCATATTAAGAAGAAAACACCTAGCAGCTGCTCAGGAAGCTGATAGGAAAAAAAAAAAAACACCACCACCCAACTCAGGCAGCACTGTCCGTATTTTAAGAAAGGTAATAAAATAAGGCATCTGTCCAAATAAAGCTACCTAAAGGCGTTAAAAGTATTCTGAAAGCATACGGGTGTTCCCTTTTCTGGTAGTATTTAAAGTGTCTGAATTACCATGCAAAGATAAAAACAGATTTCCACATTGTTATTGGCAAACAAATGATTTATTGATTTAAAGTTATCTAGGAAAAATAATTGTATAAATCTTGTGGAATTGATCCCAGCAAAATCTATGTAGTAAATCCCACAAATCACATTCAGAGAACAGAGAGGAAAAAAAAGGAGAGGTAGATTCAATCCTCACTAGCCGTGTCAAAGAAGTGTTTGTGATTAATTAGAGTTTGGAGTTTCCTTTAATAATTCATTCTCTTTTCCTCAGCTTTACATTCTGGTTTTTAGCTCAGTAAAAAAGAATGCAAGAAAAAAGCCTTTGCAAAATTTTAACAGCTTTCTTGGAGCTGATGAATTAAACGAGCTCTTGCACCTAAGGCTTTTGTCAGAAATGCCCTCAAGTGTGGAAAGCTGGGGTTTTTTTTCTTCTTCACATGGAACATAAACACTTAGTGTCATTATATTGGCAAAATAAAACTGAACTGGAATTTCTTTACAGGGCAGATGGTAAAGCCTCAAGTATTTCTTGACAGAATTGCCACAGGATGAAGGTTAAAAGACCAGAAGGCTAAATGACTATTATAAGTATCTAGTCTAACCTCCTTATACAAACAAAAAAATCTCAGACATAATTTCTCCAATTCTTACCTTAGGAAGCCAGTCTACAAGTCATGCTATATGAAGGATGCTTACAGGTAACTACACTCAAAATCTACCTTGAACTTGAATGTTGAAGTCCTTATGGCAAAGCCAGAACTTTCACAGACAACAACACAAGCTTGAACTGCTGTAAAAATGTACAAGTTACATCTGACTGGTCTATAAGTCTGCCACCTTCAAGGATTAATAACTCTTCCCAAAATTATCATAATTAACATCACATGCTAGATTAGGCTACAAATTTTAAAAATCTGGTTACTCCTGAATTTGAGAAAAGGGTTGAACATTACATTGCTGAACAATATCATCCACCCTGCAAAAAGCACTTGAAAAAGTTCTACAAATCCTTGTCTAAAAACCTGCTCTAAAACTGGCTTTTTTGTACATCAAAGTTGTCATTCAGAGTCAAATGATCAAAAAAAACAATTTACATGCAAAATTCTCTATATAGTTAATATTTCAGCTTTGGCATTTGTTGAGAACAAAAAGGAATGCTTTAATTCATTGTGTACTTAGTGACGCACATATAAGCACTATTCTTATTTTAAATGTATTTCAAATAGCAGCCTTCAGTGACAACTAATTCTTAAACACATCAAAATGGAATACATGTAATCTCCTTGTCACAAAATGTAACAAAGATTAAAACTGATAGATTAATAAATTATCACAGAACCAGAGTAATTAAACAAAAGCACTTGGTGTTTAAATTTTAGTGATGTGTAGATACAAAATACATTTCAGAGTACCACTGACATCTGTGAACCCTGCTGAGAAAAGACAAACACCAGAGAATGTCTCTGTGATTAAGCATATGCCCAGGAGTTACCTAAAAGTTAGGTACTTCATTCTGTTCTATCTTCTCTGTCAAGTACACGTTACCACTCCTGGTCTCATTCCTCCTCGTCATCCACTAGCCATTGCTCCACACAGTTCTCCACTGTGAGCCTACGCCTCCTTTTTGTGGCTAACAAGTACAGCTGCTCCCAGCAGGGAATGCACATTTTGTTTCCCATCTGATGTTTCTCAAGCTGATTCACAGGAAGAAGATCTCTTTGCATCAACTCTGAGTGGTGTAATACTGTGAACTGCTGGGGTAATGTCACACCAACATAGTCACACTACTTCTTGTCTCTAGAGAGGTTACCACAGCTCTGTTCCTAGAAATACTGTGATCTGTAAACTTAGACTGAGCTACCAGATCCCTGCTGTATTTCATCATACCAAGTGTGGAAAACTCATGTTCCTCAGTTATGTCACTTCATGGGGCTCTTGCACCTTCTCCACTGAAAGGTAAATAATGACTAACAGGCTTCCCCCTCCAAAACAGGGAATTTGTAAGCCAAAGCTGCTTTTTGTGAAATAGGAGATTAAACAGTCGAAGTACATGGTTTTCTACTTGTTTGGTCTTTTTTTTTTTTTTAATTTCTCAGTGTTTGACAGTAACCATGCAGAAAATATGTTATTAGAATGCCAAGAGGCTGTTGAATGCAGGTAAATCATAGAATGGTTTGTGTTGGAAAGG
>NW_010108737.1:0-12158 GCF_000699245.1 Pterocles gutturalis | reverse complement strand
TTAAGTTTTTCCCTGCTTTATTTTATGGTTACGGATTGTTTTATGAAGGAAATACTGCTTTGATGCTTTCACAGGTGTAAGACTTTGTTAGATCAACTTCTAATTTTAGCACTAGTGCCGTAACTGAGGTTCAGGATGAAACACCATAGTTCTGGGAGCTGGAGGGTGGAGGATTTTTAATGTGAATGATTTTGGTGATTTGGTTTGTCACAGCTCTGTGGCACATTGAGATGGGAATGAGTCAGTGAAATAATAAGAAATGGCTGGATGCCATGCAGATGTTCTGCTTGTGGGGTCTGAGATTATCCATCTACCTGTTTTCTGTTCTTTATATTATTCCTCCAAATCACATATGTACTCCTATGGGAGCTCACTGCTCCTCCCTGAAAAAGCAGGGTCTGTCCTTCCCAATCTTCCTGCCCTTGGAAGAATTCCTTCATCCAAACTCTCTTCTGAAATGCTCCTGTAGCCTTTCAGCCCTGCGTTATTTCTGTCCTTTTCATAACACTGCTGCCACTTCAGCATTTCTAGACACCTGTCCCTCCCTTTCTTCTCGTGGCTAATGAGCCCAAGGCAGAGGAACCCAGCACAGATAAAATCTGATGCTCCCCATCAGCTTTGCCTAGTCAGTTCTCTGATTAATAGCTACGAACAGTAGGTGACTGCAGCTATTTTCTCTTGTTTTCTGAATTTATAAATTGCTAGAAATACAAATGCATTACAGTATTATTCTAGGGCTACAGGCTGCAATGATCCCACTAAGAATAATGTAAAAACTGAAATAATTTGGAATCAGGATTCTTCTATTAAAATTTTAAGGATCCCCTACTTATCCTCCTATTGAGGAGTTGGTTTCACATGGAAGAATAATAGTAATTTCGTATCTAAAATTAAGAAATAATTTTCTTCTTTATTTTGTCTGCTGAGCCCATGTTTCAGAAACATGATCCAGCAAAAAATAAATTCATTTTAATACTGCAAAAATGCTAGTCTCATTTCTTCTTCCTCTCCCTGTCTCAGACTTAATCTTGCATTAGAAAAGTTACCAACAAAGGATGAAGAAATGTTCCTAGCTATTTGTGTACGATGAGATTATTTCAAACGCCACAATGATCAGCATCCTGTGGGAAATAATCTCTCTCATGTGACTCGATTTAAAAAAGAGCTTGGAAAAAAGGTTTATTGTTGCCTGAAAGTGGAGACTCATCTGACCTTTCTGTTTAAAATGTTATTTCAAATAAAATCTATCTATTAAAGAGCTATGTTGTAGGTTATCAGTGTTTAAGAAATGCTAGAGTATGTACTTCGTGTCTTCACACAGATCTCTCTCTCTCAGCTTATTTTCATTCCCTGTCTTCAAACCTGTTGTAGGTTATCAGTGTTTAAGAAATGCTAGAGTATGTACTTCGTGTCTTCACACAGATCTCTCTCAGCTTATTTTCATTCCCTGGCTTCAAACCATCTGCTTCTTATGGTCACTGTTTTCCATATTAATTAGCACAGAGTGTCTGCTGACGAAATAAGGATTTAAAGACTTAATTCCTATGTGCCTAACTGGTTGGGGGGGGAAGAAATAAAAAAAAAAAAAAAAAAAAGCAATGCTGCTTGGAATTTGCAATCATTAGTATAAAGCTGTGAGTGCACTTCTGGGTGTTTAGGCAGCTTGAATAATTTAGGGCCTTTATATATAGCTGACTTGTCTCATTTGATTTATCTTCTTCGCATGGGATTTTTTACTATTTCTGGGTACTTTATTATCACTATTGTCTCCCACATTCGTAATATGGATAGAAGCACAGAGCACAAGCAAAGATTTGAGGGAGAGGGTAGCATCTGCTTTACCATCAGTTGATTTAGCAGTCAGTGGTATGTAAGCACATTTAGCCTTCCCCATCAAATATGAAAACCAAGCTCTGAGACACCAGGATATTTTTCCTTTCACGTTTTCAGCCTGCTATTTTTCCAATTTTTTCCAGCATTTCTAGATTAACAGCATTGACAATGACTAAAGCTACAGGTCTATTTTAACATAAATCCTTTCTGTTGGGTCTTGTGACCATTTTTCTCCAAGGTACTCTGCTCCTCATGGCAGAAATTCTGTATGGGAAATGAAAGGCAGTGTTTGGGTTGTGTGAAAACTTTTCACCTCCTTGCGCACATGAAAATTATTAGCCATTTCTCTGCAGAAACCTTTCTCTTATTTGGAAGGAAGCTGCTGTGTTGACTGACAGCAGCTAAGACGTACTAATCGGCTGTGTTGCCCTTGAAGGTGCTGGTGCAGAAGGATTGTACGCTTGAAATAGATACTGAAGGACACGGTAGCACGGCCAAGAGAGTTGGCCCCAATTTGAACAGAAATTTTTATTGTTTCCAGTTTTCATGTTTTTAGTCTATTGTATTATTTTGTGATTCCAATAAAACTGCATGCTCTGGTGCTGTCAGAGATACAGCACTGGAAAGCTGGTGGTGGTTTCTCCAGGGCATAGAACGCCTTGCTGCAGCTCTGTTGCAGAGTTGTGATTCTTTTTCATCTGTATTTACTGAGGTTTCCCCAAACATGGGAGGTGGTCATTAGGAGGTGCTCTGGTGAACCATTTGCACCTTTTCCTTCAGATATCTATAAAATATCCTGGAGGGTTCCTGCTCTCTGTTTCTTTGAACTTTTACAATGGCATTTCTCACTTCCTGCTAGGGCTTTGTGTGAAAGAAATGTTCTCCATGGGGGTGGGCTGGGGTTTGGTTCTGCTGTCCTTTGTTCTGATAGATCCTGTAGAAGGAGTGAGTAGTTTGCCTGTAGAATGGTGAGTACCATACCATACAGACCTGGAAAACTCTGTCTTCTGCATGGCTGTGTACATACCCAGTAAAAAACAAAGTTTAAAAGTCTGGTGTGGAGGCTATGCTAAATTTTATTTCATGAGTTATTTGAGTGAGGAAGCACAAGTCCATTTTAGCATTTACATCTACTATATCATTCTCTCCTGTGCTTTTGTAGATGGTATCTTATTATATGCACTATTACCTTGTCTCCAAAATACAATTGAAGGCATATATAGTTAACTATTGAAAGAAAGTTTTAGCCCACTTCTGTTAATACCTAATAGATGTTGCAAATGCCTTATGTATGAATATAAAGAATATATTTGGTCCTCACAAGCACTCTTCCAATCTTGAAAAAGCCCATATTTGAAATATTATAATTAAGAAATGCACTTGATTTCAATAGCACATCATTGCTAAATGTTCCTCTTTAAAACGCAAGTTCTTCCGTTCACTTACAATTGCTAGTTTTCAGTGACAAAGCTATCATCATGATTGTAATTAAATATTTATCACACAGCTCTCTTTTGTCATTTGAATGTTACAAGGCAGGCAAAGATATACTTTAAAGGCTGAGTAGTAAGCTATATTATGATAGTATATCAGGCAAATGAGCGTGTGATGGGTGTGTGTTAATGCGAGCTAAAAATAAATTCCCATCTGTTCACCTTTCAAACTGCATCAAGACACTGCATATGGGTTGCGGAATAATTTAATGAAACGCAAATGAAAATATGTTTATTTCCATCTTGCCGAAACGAGTGAAACAGGCAACTTGTTAGTAAAGATGTTTTAACAAGCAAGGAATTGTGTGCTCATGGCTTTTCTGGAATACAGCAGCACTGCATTCATTTAAGAGCATAAATGAGTCGATATAGAAACAGATAGTCATTGACGACACTATAATAATCAAGCTCAAATCTTGAGTAATGGTGCCAAGACTTTGAATTATTTGTACAGTTAAGGATGCCCCCCATTAGCATCAGTCCTGCAGAACGCATTGTATATCGTGATTTTCAGAAACACTGTTTTTCTGTGCTCATTTGTCTTAATTTAATGAGTTCTTCTAATTTATTGGTAGACTACAGAGAAACTGTAGAGCCACATGCTGATTCACTACAGCCAGTGATCTGTTCCATCAAAAATAAGCTGTCTGAAGGTATGATGTGTGCCCTGTGTCATGGCTATGTGCTGCACAATGAGAAGGTGATGAAGGGAGGCACTGCTGTTTCTTAGCTCTTGCTGATGGTGGGATAAGTTGAAGCCACTGGAGTGACAATTTTTATGTGCTCAGGATTTTTTAATTCACTACCTATTTTAGTACTTACATTGGAATGATTTTTTTCACTTTTTCAGGTAGTTGTACCTTTGATGTTGATGTGGTTGTATTCATCTCACTGCTCTGTTGTGCTACAGGCACTTGAAAATTTTATCTGTTTTTACCAAACATTTCCTATTGCTGCTTCTTTATCTTCAGCCAATGCTCAACCATTTCTAGTGAGTTCAAATAGCGTATCTCCTTCTTTTACTGGTTTCCTAAAACAAAATGAAAAGACACCATGTAATCTGTTAACTGCAGTTGAAGGGTATGAGATTATTCGGTTTGTTCTTGAAATAGCTGTGTGATCTAATCCTGAAATTATGAGTTAATTTATCATGTGTAGGTCTCTTACAGATGAGCAAGCACCTAGGAAGGCAGGGCCAAGTATGAAGAGTTCATCTAGTTACGGGTCTTACGAGGAGCGGCTGAGGGAGCTGGGGTTGTTTAGTCTAGAGAAGAGGAGGCTGAGAGGAGACCTTATCACTCTCTACAGCTACCTGAAAGGAGGGTGTAGTGAGGTGGGTGCTGGCCTTTTCTCTAAAGTAACAAGTGATAGGACAAGAGAAAGCGGCCTCAAGTTACACCAGGGGAGGTTTAGGCTGGATATTAGAAAAAGTTTCTTCACTGAAAGAGTGATCAGGCATTGGAACAGGCTGCCCAGGGAGGTGGTGGAGTCACCATCCCTGGAGGTGTTCAAGAAACGTGTAGATGTAGTGCTTAGGGACATGGTTTAGTGAGTTAGGTGGTGTGGGTTGGACTTGATGATCCTTGAGGTCTTTTCCAACCTTTATGATTCTATGAAAAGAGAAAAAAGTATAAAACATCAGGAGGAGAAGGAAATGGCTTCTCTTGGGTATGATGTGCCTTACGGTGCAGGCTACAGGAGCACATCTTGCTATGTCTAACTCCATGATAGAAAAAAAGAAATCCCGTGTTTCTTCTTGGAATAAAATCTGGGTGTGAGATTATAGTATGCTTCAGGGTCCCAGGCAAAAACAGGACTTGTGAATATACTGCAGGCTGTACGAGTCCATATGCTCTTTCTTGACTTTAGCTTAGTTGTTGCTGTCAATAAGAATATTTTTTAAAAAAAAAGGTATGCTGAATGTGCAAGTCGGAAGGGGTGGGTGTGTGCGTGTGTGTGTATATATATATATATGTCATAGCGTTTGCTTTGGTTAAACAGATTGGATTCCCAAATAGCTGAGATGTGTTACAACAGTTCTGAAAATGAAAGCCTTTTGTTAGAGGGGGGAAAAACTGTCTGACTTGTCATCTTTTACAGGTCCCAAAAACCTCTGAAGCTGGTTGACAGGAAATGTTGAGCAATTGCTTTCTGTCAGTCTTCAGTGGAAATGTTTTTTTTCTCTCTTTTTTTTTTTTTTCTTAGAAGACTTATCCAGGTATTATTTTTAGATGTGTGGAGATACATTAAAAATAGGACAGAAAGTACATAGTTTTTTCATCCTGAAAAAAAAAACTTATTTAAAAGACATTTTTCAAAATTCAAGGTTTTTCTTTTCTTCACAATTTGCCAAAAAAATACTTTGATTTATGTGAATAACAGTAATGCTTTATTCTTTGACTTCTGTCAAGCTCTAGTTTTATGAAAACAGTGATGAAAGATTTCTGAAGAAATAATGAATTTGTTTTTCAATCAACTCCTGTTAAATCAGTGGTCCATTTTGCTGTGGACTTCCCACACCAAAGACAGATACCATGTGCTTAAGTAAGCAGAGTAATTTAAATACGTTACCAATTTCCATCTTCTGCTCTTCAAAAGGCTATAAAAATAAAAGTACATTAGCTAAAATCCTATGTTTGTAATATGAATAGATAGAAATTAAGATCTATTATTTAGTTACCACATGTGTGCACAGATGTGAAATGATAGTAAGAGCCTCCCCATGTGAATTCACTGTTCTTTATATTTGACTTTATTATTATTTTAAATTCAGTATAATACTTTTGCTTCTCTGATTAATGTGTTAGTTTTCCACTTTCTGTGGTGGTTACCCAGTGCTTAGAACACATTTTGTTTGTAGACTTCTTGAATAACCAGGAAATAAGGGCCAATATATTACTGAAGGGGCCAAAATATTACTGAAATTCTCCATAAAGTATGAAATTTTCCATGAAGTATACCTACACAAAAACTTGGGAACTGTTTCTCATCGTGCTGTTACTGTTGTATCTTTCCATAAAGAAGCTTCAGGAAAACCAACTCAAGTGTCTCGGCATGACATGGTTATCATTAGCAAGCAAAACAGTTAAGTTTCTTTTCCTCTTTTTTTCTTTATCACACTCCTTCTTGCAGTTGTACAGAGAAATTTAGTCGAGTCTCAAAACTCTTATTTTGAGTCTCAACTCTTGTTAGTTGTTTAGCATTTATTAAAGGCTTTCTGATGCCAATACAGATTGCCATCAGAAAATGCTGAGTGTCAAGTTTTGAAAGTCAGTCTGCCAAGATTTAATTTTATGGGGGAAGTACAGAACAGCCCGCGAGAGGTTCACATCTCATGGTCTCTTGTGTGTTGATACTGAAAGTCATAGTGTTGGTATGGTTTCTTTTTAGAAAGGGTTTTGTTTGCTGATGTTGATGTGACCAAAATATATTAATGGTGGCACTCTCCTGTCATGACAGATGTAATGTACAAGCCAACGAATGTGTTATTAATCGGTTGCTTTACCTACTAAGTATGAGTTCACTTTTTTTCCCTAATAAAAAGCCCAAGTTTCCTCTTAAGTTTCTTTTCCTCTTTCTTCTTTTCCAGAGCTATCCTGTTAGGAAAACTTCATGAATGAAGTCCGTTCAGCATTTGTAGTCCTTTTTCCCATTGTTGTGGTGAGGGACAATATTTTATTAAATGTGCATGCTGTTCCAAGCAGTTATTAGGATTTCTAAATCAGAAAGGTTTTTAATTTTTCACTTAAGTTGAGAGTGTTACCTTAAAGATTTCTTCTGAAGATACATCCAGGAAGATTCTTTTTTTCCTTATACTGTTTCATTCTCCTTTTGCCTTCTCTTCACAACCTCAAGGTTAGAAAGATAATTCTCCTAATGATTTTTTTGATATCTAGGATGATTTCTTCTTCATTTTACTCTTCAGTATTGCTAGTTGTCTGTGTTTCCTGACCTCTCAGGGACTGTATGCTAAGCTTTCCTTGCCAGTGCTGATGCTTGTTAATGGGCTGGACCCAATGTATGCAGAATAAAATAGATGCTAGTAGGTGTGGGAGAGCCCCAGAGGTCTTGGTGCTGTCAGGCCACCCCCCCTTGCACCCACGGCCCCCTCACTGCTCTGTTACTTGCTTTCCTTCCCCCGAAACAACCAGGCTGCAAAACTGTGAGAAAAATACACAGCTTTGCGTAGATGAACATTTGTTAAGTTTCTTCCTTGGCTATTGTGTATGTTAATAAAATTAGCTGAAAATAAGGGATAAGTTCTTCTGAAACTGAACTGCCTTAATTTATTTTTACATACTTTAACAGTTTCCGTTCACATACAGAAGCCAGTGACAGATATTTCTCTTTGCTCAACATTTGCTGAAAGCTTCAGCCTATTAATAACAGTGGCCACTCACAATGTCTTCCTTCAGGAAGTGCACAGTTTGGGTTACGCATCCTAAATCAAACCCTTATGAAACCTTGTTTTGTGAATGGATCCTTTCCGAATTTATTACACATCATCTAATAAAGTAGAGACTTTATAGACTGTATACATTAACTTACTGTAAAAATGTCCATGCAAATCTTATTCCCCTTTGACTTCTAGAAAGAAATTAATGTCTCTGTCCCTCTGGTACCAGGTAACCTACTGGGTCATCAAAAATAATTAATATCTTGGAAGCATATCTCATGGACTTTCCTATTTGTTTTATTTAAGGCAGAGCGCTTCTAATACAGGTCAAGAAAATCAGGTTAAGATTTGTGTTCCCTGGGGATAATTCAGATGCTTTAACAGAATCTGTTTGTGTTCCTCCCTGGGGATGGGTTGGTACCGTTGCCTTGTGCAGTGACAGGGATTTTAGACAGCAATGTCAGCATGTAATAATGTAATAATTCATGGCCTTAGTGCACGTTGTTGAATTTTCTTCTCTATTCCTTAAAATGTTTCTTGGACAGTGTGCTTTCAAAAGAGCTAGACTTCTCCAAGTGCTGAAGCTGTGTACGAGAGAATCCTTATTCTTCATACTGCAGTGTACAAAAAGAGGGGTTTGGTCCATTTATAAGCCACAATAGGCAGCAAATATTTTATGTAACAACAATATTCTGAGCTATCTTCTGTATAAGTCTCTGGTTGTACTTAACTCATTGCTCTGGTCTGCTACTATGATTTGTGATTCAGGTACTGTGTTGTGTACCTCCGTGGTGTGGTATGGAGGGAAAACTGAGCAAATGCTCCTGTTCTGTCTGCATTGAAACGGGGTAGGATCTTGACTGACAAAAATTCTGCTTGAAAATAAAACTATTAATGCATATCTATCTGAAGGTTATTTTCAGAGCTCTCTTCCGCTAGATGGACCGTATGGATACACCACAATTTCTGGCGTGGGAGGCCAGGTGTGCGTTGTGGTTGGAAATGCACAGCTGCTACGTACTTGCCCCACGGAGCAAATACTCTGCCTGCAGCAAAACATGAGCGGCATGCCCCAGGCAATGCACAGATTTCAGTGTAGCTCAGGAGCTGTCTAAATACAATCTGTGCTTGTGTTTTAACCAAGAGAGGATTAAGGGAGCTATTTGGGGCACTTTAAGCCCTGTTGTAAAACTGCCAAATTAATTTTGTATCTGACATATTACTTGTTAAGTATCTGATCTATTCTGTCAACAGACTAAATTCTATTCTAATGCAAGTGAAAACCAAATTAAGTTAGCCAAACACGAGAATCCTTCTGCATCTCCTCCTTCTGCCTCTCTTATGCCACGTTCCAGGGATGACTTGCAGGCTTAATAAAGGATTTGATTTCCGTGAAAGTTACTGTTGTAAAATAAGAACCTTTATTCATCTACAGCTTAACAAGGTCTCGTAGGCTAAAATTCATTAGCATGGATAAATCCAAGTCACGCCTCAGTACGTGGTGTTCTCTGTGATCTGCAGTCCTTCCCTGCAACCTTCCATCACCTTCACCTCAAACAATTAGATCCAAAAAGTGAAGGAGAAATCTTTCATATAGAGACATCTGCTAAAGTGGTGCTGAAGTTGCCAAATGCCTGAGAGCATCTCTGGTGGGCTGTGCTCACTGGAGGCTGGTCACCTTTTGCTGGGGCAGCTGGGTTAGTAGTAGTAGAGAGTAGTAGAGCCCTCACGCTTTTACTCCTGTTCTCTTTCAGAAAACCAGCTAAAGGCTGTTTGTGGCTCTTTTCTCCAGACCCCCTTTTTTCTTGCTGCGCATATTTCTACTTATTCCCTCTTTCAGATATTCTGATTATTTCTTCTAGTGGGATGTCTTTTTTAGCCTCTCTCCAATGTTTGTTCATCGGTAGGAATGCATAATCTATAGGAACTACCTCCTGCTCTATGGACTTTCACAAAAATGGGTGGTGTGAATCCTACTATTGTGGAAATGCAGTTACAGTATAAAGTTCAATAGTTCAAAAAGTTTGATATATAGAGTAGATTTTAGTGTATAAAATTGTTTGCAGTACCACAGAACTCAGAATTTATAGAAAATATATGCTTAGAAGGAATTAGTCTGTTGACAACATCTGTAAGCATTGAAAGTAACAGTCCTTGTACAAGTTCAGCAAAGGTGTTTAAATTGGTGACCTCAATTTAAGGACTTTGCATGCTTTCTGTTGTCCTGTTGGGGTGGGGGGAAATGTATGTATGTGTTTTTCTAATCAGATGAAAATTACAGATGAAATAAAAATACTGGTTGCATCTTTTATGACAGGTACCTGATCCAAGTCCCTTTCCATATCTACCCCCAAACTTATCTGTATCTATCATACAGAAAACATTTCAACATGTCTGCTGTACAACTGTCTTTCACCAAAAAGAGCCTGATGTTTGTAGTAACGTGGTTTTTCCTACATGTTTTCTCAGAGGTTCAAGTGAAATGTGTTCCCAGTATCCTGCAATTCAGGGTGTTCTCAGAACTGCTGCAGAGTTAGGGGGGGAAAAGTGAGAATACAGTAGTGAATGGTGGAAGATGTAGAGAAATATTTAGTAGGAAGCTGTGAGCTATTTACAAAAAGGATACAGGTAATGACTTGTTAAGTCACAGGAGTTTTCATGTCTTCTTATTTGTTTTGACCATATAAACCTCTGTCAGAAACCAATCTGTTCTGTGCTCATCCAGTGCCCAGTGTAAAGGTATTCTGAGCTCCAAGGCCTACACACAGCAAAAATTAAGATGACAATTGTGAATGTTTTTTCTCTGAATCCACAGTGATGTCAGATGCCTGTTTTGTGTATAAAAAAACAGCAGCAGAACAAAATACTTCAGTTTAGACTCCCAGAAAAAACTGTCTTAGGGGTCCTGCGGAACATGTATGAAATCCAGTGTTGGTATGTATGTAAAAAGAAGTTACTGGTGACACCTTTTCTAAGTGATGTGAATTATAGCTATAAAAATACTTGGAGCATAATCTGTGTTTATTAAAAAATCCCACTCAATACTGGGTGTGTGGAATTGTATGTGAAACTGTACATGCAAATGTACACCTCTCAGTGCCAAAGAAAAACCTTTTTTTCACCACCCTTTGGATCCTGGGATGACTGTTCCTTGAGGAGTCTGTCAGCTTTCTAAGTGATGTGAATTATAGCTATAAAAATACTTGGAGCATAATCTGTGTTTATTAAAAAATCCCACTCAATACTGGGTGTGTGGAATTGTATGTGAAACTGTACATGCAAATGTACACCTCTCAGTGCCAAAGAAAAACCTTTTTTTCACCACCCTTTGGATCCTGGGATGACTGTTCCTTGAGGAGTCTGTCAGCGTGTCGGGAGTCCTCAGATGATGGGCGCAGGCCTTCTCTTTGTTTTTTCACCTTTCATAGCTGAAAGCTCTTGGGTTTCCACCTAACTTTCTCCCATGAGTATGGGAAGTGCTAGGCCTTAATGAGCATAGGAAGCGGAGAGGAGTGTCTCGTCATGAAACCTTTCAAGCAATTGGGTGGGTGGTGGTGCAGCCCCTGTATTGGATTAGGTTTGGCTGAACTTTCTTTGTTAGAGCGCTGGAGCTGGGGCGAGGACCTTGTTAAGCAAAAGTTTGTCCTTGGTTAGTCAGGGGAGTAAAGCTTTTGGTGCGTTCTTGGCTTCTTCGTATCAGCAAGGAACAGGATTATTGCCTGTTGCCTTTTTCCAACCAAGATGTTTGAGACATCACAAGGCCTTTCCTCATCGGGGCCTTTGACAGGCAGTCAGTCCCTTACAATCAGGTGTTGGCAGAGCTGGGGTGGTGTTGGTGCAGGTATGAATTCTGGAGTTGGGCTTTTTGGCAGGGAGGTGGTTCTAGACCACGCTCTAGCTCGCTTGAAGGGTCTTGATCATGTTCTAGCTCGCTTGAAAGTTCTAGAGCAAGTTCTAGATCTTTTTATTGTTCTAGACTATGTTTGTACCTTGCTTATTCCCCTCTTGTCACAGCTGGTCAGTTCTGATTCAGGTCATTTGCTGGGTTCAGCTCACATCAACAAGTTAGGACCTCTTGGTTTCAGGGCAGCCCAAGTGATGTTTCTAAATCATGTTTCTAGCTTGCTGGTTGGTTCTAGGTGACTAGAACAAGTTCTAGCTCGCTTGAATGTTCTAGAGCAGGTTCTAGATCACTCTGTGGTTCTACATTGGTTTCCAGGCTGGCTTGGGGCTCCATTGGGTTCTGAGGGAGGGAGGACCTGGTTCAGGCAGCAGTTTTGGCATCTCGCCAGGATTTGGAATACTTGCTGCTGATGAGTGCAGTCTCACTGGGGTTTTTCCTTTCTTGTTTCCTTTTTTGTCTGGCATGCTTTTTTTCTTCCTTGGAGCTCCTTTGAGTTGAAGGCTGAGAGGATCATCCCATCAACTGCAGCTCT
>NW_010108736.1:40549-55430 GCF_000699245.1 Pterocles gutturalis | reverse complement strand
TGAAGCAGAAACCGTCAACAGAACGGTTAGAGATGGGCAATCCCAGCAGAGATTCCTGAGGGAGACCGGATCCCGCTGGTGAGCGGGAGGGGAGCCGGGGCAGCGGCGCAGGAGGGTTGGTGTGACCGGTGTTAGCCGCGGGACAGACCCCGGCACAACGGACACTTCTGAGCCCATCGCCTCCCTTCTGCTGTGAAACCACAGCTCCTCTGGCACGCTGCTGTGTGAACACTTAGAGCCGGCTTCGAATACAACCTCCTCAAAAGCAGTGCTACTGCCAGACCCATGCCTCGGAAACACTCCTGGGTGGCTGGCAGAGGATTCGAGGTGCATCCATGGTGTAATGTCTCCCGTAGAGCCAAGCCTCCGGTGTGCTTGCTGTACGTGGCACTTACCGGGCCTCTTTGAGAACCGAGATTTTAGTAAAAATCATTTTTAATCACAAAAAAAAAAAAAACCCAAAAGGTTAAGACTGTGTTTTTAAGTGCTGCTGAAAGAAAATGGTTGAGATTTGTCAGCTCAAACGGGGAAGCGTTGTCCCGATGTGAGGTTGGTGTGGTACGCAGAAACGGTTCACGGGATGCAAACCCGGTTGATATGCCCCAAAAAACTCAGTTGGGTGGGGCTGCCACCACGGCCCAACTCTCACACAAATGCTCTGTCCCATAATTTATTGTCATCACCTTCCCCTTAAAAAAAAACCTCAAGGGAAAAACCTGTCAGATCATGGCTCTGGGATTTCTCCCTTTCTATTAAAATGCTTTGTTATTTTTTATTGTTGTTGGCATTCTTTGGAGACTGTTATAAATCACTAAATCCCATGCAGTGTTCCCAAGCATTTCACAGTTCCTCAGTGTCTCAGCCCTGTTTGTTATCTCCAAAGTAAGGCCTTTTTCACAGGGCAAAATTCCATACTTTCTGCTGTTCTCTTTAATAAGTCAAATTTCAGTTCAGCAATAATATTCTCCCTGGACCAGTGACAGAGTAAACTAATGATGACCCAGCGAGCAAGATACTGTTTGGTTTTGGTTTGGTTTTTTTTATTTCTTTTTTTTTCAGAATTCAAGTGGTTTAGAAAAGCACATTTTAAAGATAAACAGCAGTCTAATTTCCTTACCATCACGGGTGAGAAATTTCAAAATACTATCTATACTGAACTGAATACGTCTTCAGAGCAACAATCAATATCACATTTGCCAAACGAGGCATGTATCACAAACATGCCTGTGATGATACATTAAGCACTTGTAAGAATACAATAATCCCTTAAATGATTAAGTTATGATTCCATAACTTCTTCTGCATTATCTCAGTGTAATATACATAATTCCAGGGTATTGTATCAGTTACATATACCATAATAAAAAAATAAAATGTTTTTGTTGTCAGGCTGGCAAAATGAAATATTAAAAAAATATGAGCCACTTCTCTAAACCCTGGGGTTTTGTTAAAAACTATTATGCTAAATATTTTTGGCTTCTTTTGATATGCTAATCTATTTTGATTTCTGTTGGTTTTTTACTTAATTGCTGGGGGTACCTCTGAGTCACACTTTAAAGCTTGTTTCTGCAGTCTTGAGGGCTAGAACTTATTTTTTAGTGGCTACTGAGATTCTCAAATAATTCACATGACTGAAGGAACAGCGTTTCTTTTTGGAGAATAAATACAATAATAATAATAATGTTATTATTATGATATGAAACCCAGCAGTTCCCTAGTTCTTATTTTGGATGGTGTTGCATCTCTTTGTGACCCTAGCACTGCTAAGGGCTATATTTGTGAGCAGCATGTCTAATTCTAGCTGGTGCTTTAAATCCAGATCCCCAAATTGGGCATTAACTCTAGTCTCTGACTACAAATTAGAGACATTGGTATCCACAAGCCTTTCCTATGGGGCGTAGTGAAGGCACTATGAAGATTTCTCTTGAGATATGTGACTTCTGTTATGTTATGTGTTACTGTCAAGATGTTTATTAAATATGCTAAAATATGATTAATTTTTAGGTTTTTAACCTAAACCTGCTAGAAAATAAATTTAACATATAAATATTTACACTTATTCTCACAAAAGGCAGTCCTTAGCTTGAAGAGTGTGATAGTCATTACTCTTACCCTTTAATCCATCCCAGCATGTGGTGTGTTCCCAAACTCTGACTGGAATCACTGGAAGCCATTTGCTGTTCTTCCAGCAGTACTAACCCTGGGCTGGGTTAAAAACAGAAAGCAGCAGGCTCTAGACTGAAGAGTGACTATGTAAATCCCAAGTTATTTTATTAAATTCGGTGAGGGCAAGTCTATGTATATCCTGGAGTATGTTAGTTAATCTGGTCAGTGCCAATCTGTCTGTGAGTGGCCCAAATGACTGTAATTTAGATGAAGTTGGAGTACTTCGGTATGATGAAGGGCTTTTTTCTTTTTAGCAGCTGTTTGTCAAAGATACACACAGCCAGCTGTGATGAATTTTCTTTTTATTTTAGGAGTGCTGTTTGTAAGAACATTAATTTAGAAACAAAATTTAAATACTGTGCTACCAGACCTTGTGGGGTTTAATGTCCAAAGTCATATTGTCTCTTTTGTATCTTGCAATTGCTGATTGTGAGTTGTGGCTAATTTCAAAGTTGCTGTTGGGTAACCTCTTAGTTGTTTGGAGTCAGAGAATGTTAATTGCCTGTCTTAAAATAAAACTACAGAAAAGGACAGCAATGTGAAGGATATTGAAATGTAGCAATGGTTGGAATTTCGTTTGGTGTTGCTGAGGGTCACGCTCGGGATGAAGAGAACCAAGGTTTGGGTGCTGGTTACTGGAGACAACTACATTAATTATGAGTGCAGTTCTCAACAAAAGGTGTTTGCAAATGAACACCAACCTCCCACTTGGCAGTCATTCATACACACCAAACAGAATATATGGTCTACCAAAAATCCATCTCTACCCCCAAAAATATACGACTTGGTCAGTCTGCTATTTAAGAGAAGTACTTTTTCTCTCATTTTTTCAGCTTATGTACTCCAGTGTCCATTTCCCTACTATCCTCAGGAGGAAAAACTATGTGACTGGTAAGAGGATAAAAGAAGAGGAACTAACAGCAGCTATCCTGACAAAATCTTCACCGTGTAAAATGCCAAAGCTCACTTACATCCCTCAGCTCCTTTCTATCTCAGCACTAGTTGAGAGAAAATAAGTTGTCAGAATGCATAAGGAGCCAATGCACTCCCTCTTCTCCACCTACATACTTGAAATAAGTGGACAATTAAATTAATTTCCTGTTATGGGATGACAGACACTAGGTGGTGCTGTAACATACGCTTTGCAGATTTTGTTTCTGTGTGAGAATTAATCAGCCAGCTGTGCTGCACTGTTAGCTTTGTGATTTCTATTTTTTAGGGGATTCACAGCAAACAATGAAAAAGTTTGATCTCTGACCTAATCCATTTAAATTAGGTTTCCGCAACATGCTGTTTTGACTAATTCTGTTTAAAAAGTAGTCTGCATAGTCTAATTAAAATGTGAGAAGTCCTGTGTATGTATGCCATTGATTTCTACTCTGCCAATAAATTGGCTTGTTATACACCCAAACCTGCTGTTTCTAAGGGAACAAAGCAATATGTCTAAGTATTTCCAAATAAAAAGTAACTCTCAACCTTTAGATGATTTATTAAATACTGACAGTAAGAAAGCAGTTACAGGGCAAAAAGTAAATCTATACTTCAGGCATGAAAAAAGACAGTTAAAAAAATATATTAAGCCATTTTCATACCAACAACCAGGCAGTCCCAACACTAAAGACACTTGCCATCTCCACGTGCCCAAGGAAATCCCTGCCTTTCCAAGTGACCAGTTCAACTTGCTACTTCGTCACAACTTCGTTGCACAAATTAGGAAGACGTGCCTGATGCACGGAGCAAGTGAGCGCAGAAGTTAGGTGCGGTACTACCAAAGTCCCTGGTTACGCACACCCAGCGAAGAGGGAAAAATTCCTTCTTTTAATTGTAAAACCAGAACAGAACCTAAGCTGTCAGCCATCCCAAAACTACTACATCACCAGAGTTGTCCATTTCAATATTAAATGTACTCTAATAGAACACAGACAACAGAGTGAGGCAATTCCAAAAGCAAAAATATAATTGATGGACAGGAGAACTATTCCAGAAATAAGTGTGGCTGGACAACGCTTGTGAAGTTAAAGAGCAGCAGATGACTAGCTTATCAGCTAACGCTTGCTTCAGTTGGCATTCTGGTAAGAACAGGGCATGTTTACAACTCTTTTTTAATATTTGCTGCCGAGGTCAGGCTAGCGTGACAAATGAGCAGCTCTGAATAGGCAGAAGGCTTTCAGACAAAGAGCCTATTAGCCAAACATGCCTATTACTATGCGTCAAAGCAAATTCTCTTGCCAGTGAACTCTCGCCAAGTAACAAACTCTTTGGCATGTGTGCAAACCCCATATTCAACCCAAGTGACAGACAGCATGGCACAGAAAGCAAATGGGACTGTAAACAGAAATGTGGTATAATAAAGAGAATAGAAAGTGAGGAAAAACTCCATTTCAGGTAACGCTAGCTGGAAGGGTGTACCAAGTCAGAGAGCTCATGTCCTTTAGGCAGCCTTTAGGAGTAGTGCCTCTCCATAAATCCAGCGCTTCCAGACAGCATGGAGCTGAGTGTACCCTTCTGAGAAATGGGGCCAAGACCTGTTCCTGTGTGACTGCTGCTCTTACGAATGGAGCTGTAAATCAGCGTCGCCCATGGGCAGCGTTACAGTTGCTGATGTAAATTAAAGGCGGGCCCTAAAGCCACATCCTGAGCTGCTCCAAACGCTCCCTTCCCTGGCTGTGGGGAGCTGGACTTTAAATTAGAGACTTTCAGAAGCGCCCGTGGGAAACCAGCAGCAGTGCTGAGCAGAGCTCCAGTTACACCGTGCTGATCTGAGAGCTTGGAAGAAGCAGATTCTGGTTGGGCTTCCTCAGCCTGCTCCAGAAAACCCTGGGGTGTGCACAGCTCCTGGGCCACCCCAAGATGTGTCCAGAGCTTTCAGGTGGAGGGTAGCCTGATACAGCCACAGCTGGTGTAAGCTGCAAAGAAGATTTATCAGATAAATATAAGATTTATATAAGATTTATAAGATAAGGGTCTGAGATTTCCTTTAATTTTTTTCCATAACAAAATTTTTGGTTGTCTTTGTGTTAATTAGGTGTCAAGATCTTCAGCCAGCATAAATGAGTAACTCCACTGCGTCCTGCTAGCTATAACATTATTTTTCTTTCTCCATTTTTTTTATTGGATCTGTCAGCATCCATCTTAGCAAAAAGATCAATGTATGTATAGTTCTAGACGATATTGCTGAAGAAGATCTAACTAGCCCTGTCTGAACAGGAGTTTATGCAGTGCTCACTTCAGCTCACAGTGTGAGTGAGCAGTGTTGGTTTTATATGTGTATATATTAACCAGTGGAGACAAATAAATTGTTCCCATATATTATGTAAAATAACATAAATGGGTTCATATACATTTCGACAGAAGTAAGTAGTTAATAAATTTGACTTCAGTTTAAAATACAGAGTACTAAGTATAAACGTACTGTCTTCCTTGCACTGTGTATATAGAGCATGCTACTTCCATTACCCATGCAGGAAAAATCACTTGGCACTCAGGAAGTTTCAGAGAAGTTAATACGCCAACATTTACAACCACATGTCCTTAATCTTGGGCAAAACACTCTTGATTCTGTTTGAGGCTTTTGCTGGCTTCACATGGCTGTAGTTTGTCTCGGGGAAGAAGGCAGATAACTGCAGCAGATGATGGCAGTGAAAACACATCACTGAGTCAGAGCTAACACTGACAAAGAGTGACAGAGACACAGCAAAGGCTTTGAAACTGAGACCTTTCTGAGTTTTTTTAATCACAAAGTACTGAAATTTAGTTGAAACTGAGTACACTTTCTTTGTAGTCTGCTTACTTAGGTATTCTCCATTTACTGGGCTGAAAGTGATATTGTTACCATAATTCCCTAACCTTTTTTCAGTAGTGATACTGAGTATTGTATCACTTCAATCCAAAGGTTTGCACTGCAAAGATGGTGGAAAACATATATGCTATGATGTAATGGACGTAAACTACACGTAATGGACATAAATGCCAAACTGCTGGATTTCTGCTGGCAGAGAAACAGGCACTCTGGATGTGCTCTTATGCTTCTGCAGTTCCAATTTTGCTCTTGCTTTTGCAGTACTTCCATTGCCCTTGACCCTCACATAGGTTAGAGCAGCCTCAGTCCCATAGGTAATGGTATATAGAGATATGCCTTAAAGTGTCCTTTACCATCTCCTCGTGGGATGCTTCAGAACACTCACACTCTGAAAGAAATCTCAGGAAACCCTTTAACTGCTTTTCAGCCACTTTGAAGAACATGAGAGACATGAAAGAGGTGGAAAACTAGAGAATCTGGCTTTACAACTCATATTGGACACCTGAGTTATACTGAGCTTTATATATATATGTAGTCTAATATTAGAGCTGCAACCTTCACGTCACACACCGGTTTCAGCCATGCAGATGGATGAGAATCCCAGTCTTGCTCTCGCAGCGTTACCCAGCATGAGAACCTATGACTACATTCTCCTGGCACAGCTGGGTCCCCTCGGGAGGGTAGTTCTGAGAGGTGTTCGGCTTCCCCCGCTGCCGACCTTTCAAATCCATCCAGCCACCAGTTTCCTCTCTGTTGGAGGGAAAAAAAGGATCCTGCTGCCAACTGTATGGATGAGGAAAGTTCTGTCAGATAACCTCTCTCATGTACAAAACGACTTGTAGAGTAGAATTTTTCTCTTTACTACCAGAACTGTCACATTTGGAGGATTCCTCTACCTGTGAGAATCTCCTAGTGAAACGCCGAACTGACGAACAGCTTTAAAGGACTTCAGATAAAGTGACGGTGAAAACCTCCACTGGGAATGGGAGGAAAATCTACTTTCTGAAAAATGGAAATTCGTACTCTGCACAAGGTTTTTCAGGTGCTTGATTACCAGTAGTTTCAAAGTACTATCTGACTTTTCAGCTGGCATCAGGTTAACTCTTAATGGTGAGTTTTATTGTGTTTGTGCATTCAGGGCGCAGGCTGCGTGTGCGTTAGTCAAAGTTTAAGAGGTCTGGATGAACACATGGGTCGATATATGCAACACGGGTCAGACTTCAGGGAGGATGGAGTTATGGCAAAGCCCATTAAAAGGATGTCTCTGTCCAAGGATATCATAAGCAAAAGAATAAAACAATTCTTTCAAAAATCTTATACGTATTGACTACATGATTTGTCTAATGCCTAAAATATCAGACAAAGCAGAGAGATGGAGGAAACAGACATTCTAATAATATACACAGTGACACGTAAAAATGCAGTAATCGTATTTTAAACTGTTATCCAATTGCAGAGAATTTTAAACTGTTATCCAGTTGCAGCGAATACAGCACTGCAGAAAAGATCAGCAATTCAGTCCTCAGAGTTATCACACCAAATGTTCACCTTGTTTAAGGGCAGATGTACACTGATTCCAAAAGGAAACAGACGTTTGCAAACCATCACAGCTCATTTATAGGGATAATTACCTGTAAATAGCAAGGTTATTAACATTATTATTTGAATATCAGCATCTACCAGGCATGAAAAAAATCATCAAAGTAGAAGTTCCACTACTGAAGTCCACTTTGGATTCATTTCCTTCAATGGCTGAGTATTTAAGGAGATTTTCAGCAATATATCATATTTTGTTGGCCATTCACAAAACAGCTGATTTTCTACAATGTTCCAAATCACCATAAGCTCTACATTTTAAACTGCTAATACCTCCTGAAAATTTGTCATTGATTTCATGCTTCACAAATTTTAAGACCCTGAACAAGCCAACAAACTCTTCCACGAGGAACTGACCTTTGTTTAATGACCTGTCATTACCAATGGCAAAGACGAATGGTAACAACCGATACTGAGATCTAGATTAATAAACTCTAGTCCAAATTTCCAGGTAAATATCCATTTTTTACCCCTTTCTCATTCATTCTGTTTCATGTAGATTGAATGTTGTAGGTTCTTACAGGGCTTAAGTACATGTTGTCTAAATATGCATCATACAGCTAGGCCTATTGTTTTTTCTGTATTTTTTTAAAATAATATATTTTATACATGTAAATTTTTTGTCAATTAAACAAACTAGAATGGAGACCAATTTTGTCTTTGCCTAAATTTCTTAAAATTCAATTAGTTAATTAATCTTTTATTACAAATACAGACATATAAACAATTTATTAATGGCATTAGAAAATTGTGGTAGGATAGAAAATCATATGTATTCTCTAATTTTAAATTTTCTACAGTTTTGTTAAAGTATCTTACCACCCATTCCATATTATGGAAAGCAAATCTAAGGCACAGAAAGTGTGAGACTGCTAAACCACAGCTGAATTCATTTCCAAGGTTAGGTAAAATGTCATTCCACTGTTCTTTTGAAAATCATCCCCACAGCACCTGTAACATGAAAAATGGAAGAGAGTATTAAGCTAAATGGCATTTTGGAAAGATGAAGCAAAAGCAATACAAGTGACGTATTGTGGGAGGTCAGCTAAATGCTGTTTTCTGTGGTTTCTTTATGTTTTGTTCTCCCCCCACATAAGTAGGGATTGAAATAAGAGGAGGTGTGACTAGAAATGTTGTCTGACTTGATCGTTAGGGTCTGAAACTCAAATGGAAGAAGACTAGCCATTTTATAAAATGCAAAATAGAATAATTCCCTTTTAATGTGCTATTTATTCGGAGTTGAAGAAGGCTTAGCTGAAGAAGCAAAGCCTCGTTTCCCCTGGGTGCATGGATCACATCTAATTGTGTTCATCCCAGACTGGCCACGGCAGCGAGAGGAGCGAGAATCAATATTGCAACGGAGATGCCTTCCCTGTTACATTGCAGAGATGTTTACCCTGCATAAGAGAAAGGTGCTTTCTGCATATGTAGTCTAGAGGCACAACAGGATTTTAACACTGGCAGCCAGGAACACGGCTTTAGAAAGTTGATGATAATTCATTGGTTTCCATGTTGGAAATGCTCCAAGTGACTTCACAAGCAGGTGACTTCGTCCATGTCAAGCACTTCATGCCTCGTGGTAGGACCCGCTGGAGTAACTGGTTTTGGCATAAACGGTTCAGTGGTTTCATAGTGCGTCCGCTCTCTTGCTCTTTCCAACCATTTTATTTTGGGGAGCAGTTTTGCACCATTTCCTGATATAGCTTCTAAAAGCAGTGGATTCAGGGATATTTTTGAGGAGGAGCTTCTTTCATTTTCAAACCCGGCTGTAGTTAGTAAGAGACCTTCTTCCAGCTGCCTTAGAACTGGTCAGAAAGGGACAAATTGTACGTGAAACAGCTTTGCTGATCTGAAGGCATCAGGGGGCTAAATTCCAAGGGAAATTCCAGCTGGCAACTGCTGCACGAGTCTGGGTCCTGAAGGCCATCAGAACTCACAAGTGGGTTGGAAACAAGATTAAAATTGTAGCTCAATGTTTTTTAAAACTAGACAAATACTGCAGTTCTGCATTCCATAATCAGTTAAATGTACCCACTCCTCATTCATCGGCACTCACTTGGAAGCTGAGCAATCAGCACATGCAAATCAACCCTGCACTTCACTGGGAACGATTGTCTGCGAAAATCACGTTCAAAGAAGAGAACTGCCACACTAAACAGCTCTGCTGTTATTTATCCCTGACACATATTGTTTGTAACATATATATAGCAAACACTGCAGATCTCACAGCCACTCTTGACTAAATTAAATGACAATGTTTATGATTTTGTTAATTACAAAAGAACTAAAGGATGCTATTTAATGGAGACATTAATTTAAATTATTACAGTACTTTGATGAAGTCGTGCTCTCTGAAACTCCTAGGCAAGCCTGCCTGTCCAACTGCAGCTTTGTCTCATGTAACTCCTTTAGCACTAGCCTGGAGGAGGCATTCTTATCAAGTTTGCAGATGGCATCAAAATGGAGGGACTAGTCAATCAATGTGTGTGGCTACCGATGATGCAATAGTCCTGGTGATGCAGCACACTTCAAACGCTTGCATCAGGGCAACAGAAGAGGGGGAGGAACTGTTAGTTTCCATTAATCACAGAATCATGGAATGGTTAGAGTTGGGAAGGACCTTAAAGACCATCAAGTTCCAGCCCTCTGCCATGGGCAGGGACACCTCCCACTAGCCCAGGTTGCTCAAAGCCTCATCCAGCCTGGCCTTGAACCCCTCTAGGGATGGGGCATCCACAGCTTCTCTGGGCAACCTGGGCCACTGCCTCACCACCCGCACAGGAAAAGATTTCTTCCTAATGTCTCATCTAAATCTCCTCTCTTTCAGCTTAAAGCTGTTACCCCTCGTCCTATCCCTCCATCCCCTGATCAAGAGTCCCTCCCCATCTCTCCTGTAGCCCCCTTTCAGCACTGGAAGGTGCTGGAAGGTCTCCTTCTCTTCTCCTGGCTGCACAACCCCAAATGCATTAGGGTATCATTTACCAGAGGCAGAACCAGCAGGCACAGGCTGATATTCCCAGGGCACGTGGGGCTTTTTTGTTATGGAAAGTTTCCATCTTGAGTACTTAGTTGGACCAGTTTCTGGACTGAAGGCAATGACAGGCAATGAGATACAGACACGTTTGTAATACTCCTGTTGTTGTTGCTGGACTCATTGAAACTCTAAGTCAAAGAAAGAAGTGGTTTGGGGAACTGCACAACCAGGGAAATGAGCAGCTCACAAACAAGGTCCTGGGTGTGCAGAGACAAACGTGGAGATACCACCAGAATTTTAAAGCAAATTCCTACCTAAGAAATACAGAAGAAAGCCAGCAGATGATTAGCAGGAGACAAAAGAAAGTACATTCAGGAACACAGCTGCTGCAAAGGATCGGAAATTTTGTCATTTGGCCAGCTGTATTCTTGAGTTATCTGAATAAAAAGGATTGAGCCTGAAGACTGTATATCGGGTGACTGTCTCAATTTTCTGAAACAGAATCAAAGGCAAAGAATCTATTCCATTGACAAAATAATTACATTATTAATAACTGCATGCATATAAGTTCAGGACTGAATGATATCAATTAAATTTAATTAGCATCTTTTGAGGGCATAAAATGTCATGTAACTTTAAAAATTCTTAGAATTAATCCTATTAATCCTATTTTTAGGATTTATTAAGCCTAAACCAGTTTTCCCTGCAGTAGCACACTGCAAAACATGGATCTCTCCATAGGCAAAGTCAGGTGGTACTCCAGAGTTTTAGGGTGATCGGTAATTCTTTTGCGTGGAAAAGTAAATTTTTTCTTGAAATCAAGTTCCACTTGAAACTGGCAGCAATAAGCAAATCAATATTGATGACATTTTTTAAATAACCATATTCTTTGTATCACTATTGATTCGAGCAGGACTGACTAAAGAAAGGATATACATAAATACACCATAAAAAAGAGGAGTTGGATATTAATGTCATCTTTCATCAGCATAGGCACTAATATGGCTGGAAACTATTGATTACCTTAAAAGCCCTTAATAACTAAAGAACTACAGGCTTAATATTTTCTCTAATCCTCCATGAAATTTTACAGTAAGTCCTGATGTATTTTCTGTTAAGGGTTTTAGGGCTGAACTATATCATGTACTTATCTGAAGTGTCAGCTCTAAGGCTTATACTGCAGTTGATGAGCACTATGTTAAAGGTGAGCAATAACTCCAGAGATTTAAGTATGGTTTCAGGGACTTGGGAAATAGATACATCTTCTCCTGTATACTATTCTACAATAATAGCACCCATGTAGGCGTCCCGGTGAGGAGGGGATGCACTGTGAGCTCACACCCTCGCTCACGCCGAGGTCACCTGGCCCTAGAGCTGTGCCCTTGGTAGAGCAGTCAGAGCACAACACCTAATTATTTTAATGACTGGAAATGAACTGTGAATTTCTTAAGAGCCATTGAAGCAAAATGTTTTCAGTCAATCTACCCACATTAATAACAGACTGTTAGAGACTGCTTATATCTTCAATATGATGGAAGACATCTGCTCTATTTCCCTAGTTAACATTAGGCCAAGTGTTAAAGTATCAAACCTTGGCTTACACCCTTCTGATGAAAAGGACAAGAGTGAGAACTCCCACTGCATCTTGCACCAGAGTTATGCTCAGCAAGACTGCTTGCTCCCATCATTGTGTCCCAGGAGAGACTCACAGGGGAAGGAGTCGGGGATCAGCCTGAGCATCCCTGCTCTGCTGGGAGCTCCTGAGTGGCCCCGGGAATCCCAGCAGCCATGGGATGCTTCGCTGCAAAGGGCCTGGGTACGGGTCTGGGGTTGCAGTGTGACACCTCAAGCCCAGCAGTTATTTCTCTCTTCCAGTTTGGTCCTGGAAGAGAGAAATTCCCGCTCCTGTTCATTGCTGATTTGCTTTTTATTTGGATATCCAAGGAAATGCAAATGTAGAATATAATCAGGAGGATGAGACTCTACAGCCAGTGTTTGCCAAAGAGTTTAGTGAGCACCTCCATCAGAGACAGAAGTTGAAGCAGCTTCAACAGACCATTTTTAGGCAGTTCTGAGCATCCAGGCATAAAGAAATCACCTAAAATCATGATTCATTTTTTAAAATGCTGCCTGAGCTCAAGTCCCCTAAAAATAAAAATATTGTTACTAATTCAGGGACATTTTCCTCCAGTCCCAAATGCTGACATGCAAGTTTGATACATGCAAACACATAACAGCATTTAGCCCTCTGCTTCGGTTCCAGAGACGCCCCCAGACCCCCCTGGCAGAGCCATCCTGGGCCTGTCCAGCCCCCCAAGAGTGAAGCCAGAGCCCCCCAATGCCATTAACTTCCCTCGCTCCATGTGGAAGCAGCATAATGTATATTGGATTGCAAATGGAGCAGAAACTAAAAACAGATTTTAGTGGCTCTGCAAACACTTTTGAGAAAAACACCGGAGCATAAACTGATTATTTACCACTAAATAAGACCTTTTTTTTCCCCAGCTTGCATTCAGCTACAGCCCTCCCTCTGTAGATGTCTTCCCACGACTGGGACACTATTGTACTTGCTTAGTTTATGAACATATACAAATTTTTGCTGTTAGGCATAAAACGGACCAGAAGGTTTTCCACAGTGTGTTCAGACTGATGCTCCTGGCTGTGGTGATGCCCACCCCAGAAATCCTCCATCTTGGAGATCAGGGTCCACACGCCACAGCCCGGTAGGTCAATAATTAGCAAAGCATTCAAAGGATCAAGTAATTTTTTTTCTCTGTTCCAGGAACCCTTTGAGGAGATCATGTTCCTCAGAGACACAAGTTAGTGGAATGGATTTGGCACGTTTCATCTCAAAGGCTCTGCCTGCTGGGATGGCCACAGATGCTCCAATTTCAGACTGAAGTGTGATCGGTTACATAGCAGTCCTTCTCCTCCCCAATTAGATGTCTGCTCAAACTCTTTTGGAAAGAATATTAAAAAAACAAAACAAAACAAAACAAAAAAACAAACAAAAAAAACCCCCAAACAACCAAAACCAGGAAGAATTACATTTTTTCAATGCTAATGATTTTTTTACAGGCCACCTACCAGCACTCAGCCCTCTCCTGCAGCACACAGCGGCCGTGCGGGACCACTTCCCCCATCAGCACACAGAGCACTCAGCCGTTACACCTGCAGAAAAAATTCACACATGTGCTGACCACCTTGTAAAAACTGCCAGTTGTAATGGGAGAGCATCAGTGGAGGAAACCTCTGTTCAGATCTATTGCCCTTCACCGTGCCTGCCTCCAGCTGTTCTGCCACAGCATCTGCGTGGACACTGGGATCAGAACTGCACCCCTACAGTCATGCTCTCTGAATTGTTAAATACTGAATAATTTATCATAGAATTACAGAATGGTTTGGGTTGGAAGGGACCCCAAAGATCATCTAGTTCCAACCCCCCTGCCATGGGCAGGGACACCTCCCACTAGCCCAGGTTGCTCAAAGCCTCATCCAGCCTGGCCTTGAACCCCTCCAGGGATGGGGCATCCACAGCTTCTCTGGGCAACCTGGGCCAGTGCCCCACCACCCTCACAGTAAAGAATTTCTTCCTAATATCTCATCTAAATCTCCCATCTTCCAGTTTAAATCTAGTACTTCTCGTCCTGTCGCTACATGCCAATGTAAAAATCATCTTAGTTCTGTTATTGGAATAGTATTAGTATTGTTCAGCTCACATAATTTTAATTGGTTTTATTACTTAAATTTAGCTTGGACAGCTGTGCATGCACAGGGCTGATCCCAGAACGGGGTGAGTCTCTGGCTGCCGTTCCCATGTCCCAGATCCCCAAACTTGTCTCTTTGATGGAAACAATCACATCTTATAGTCACCGCTACATCCCCTGCACCCTCTGGGCTGCTCAGCATCCGACTGACCCTGCGGTGCCTTTGCTTAGGCAGCCAAAAAACCTGGGGTTTGGTATGAGAGTGCAATACATTCTTCGTGCAAATAATGCTCCAAGTACAACAGGGACCGGTGAGTTCCCTGGCTGTGCCCTTCACTCAGAGCATCGCTTCTCCAAAGTGGATAAACCAAAGAACCAAGATGAGTTTCTCTTCAGTAATTTTCTCCTTTGGCCCATTACTGCGTGCACAATGTAATATAACCGCACATTTCTTTGTGGCTCTGATTGTTTAGATGTTTATTAAACAAGAGGCTTGAATGAAATTAGTCACATTAAGTTGTCTGGAGTATGAAAGTTAATTGGAAGACACGATGATTTACTAAAGTTTGAAATACCAAATGGGATTTTGAGTAAGTTAATGACAACTAGAATCAGAATGTAACTGTGGAAAATTGAAAT
>NW_010108736.1:39715-40533 GCF_000699245.1 Pterocles gutturalis | reverse complement strand
AGTACTTTTGTAAATGAGCTTGCTCTTGACTCCTTGTGAGAGGTTTATTGCAGCTTGGTTTGCCGTTACGTATTTACACGTTATCCAAGAGTATGTTAAACACAGCGACTGGATCACATTCATCATAGCACGCTGGAATAGTGATTCAATTTTTCTAAATAAAACACAAGAGGGGAGTGAGAGTGGTGACTTGGAGGAATTTCCTGGGCAAAGAAGATGAAGAACAGCAATGCCTGGTAGCTGAGGAGTGGGGGGACTGGGGAGCCCCACCGGGAACCCCAAGCAAACCCCCACCCCATGGCTTTCCTCCCCACATGGGTTTGATAACACAAACGCAAAATGTCAATACTGACATTTCAGAAATAGCCAGGGTGTCATTTTCACAATATGTTACCACCTCTGTCTTTTGTGCCTGCACTGATTTCTGATGCTGGGGGGTATTTTTTCGGTAGAGGAGGCACATCTGCAGAAAATGCCAGCATGTTAATTCCTGAGAAAAAAGACAAATAATAGGAAGGGATCCAAATTCTCTCAGCAACAGAGGAATAACTGCACAATAGCCCACAGAGCCCAATGAACATCGCACAAAGCTAAAACTGGATTTATTGCACACAGTGGAAAGGAAAATGCGTGCCATTAACAGGAAAGCTTAAATCAGTGGAAGAAGGTGGAAATGTCGATTTTTCCCACTAAAATGCTCTTTAGTGTGACTGCAAAGAGCCCGACATGCAAAAGGGAGGCAGGCACCAGATAGGGCAGGCAGCATCTCGGGGTCTCCTCGCTCCGAGGTGGGCAGAGGCATCTGTAAACGAGAAGCA
>NW_010108736.1:36944-39684 GCF_000699245.1 Pterocles gutturalis | reverse complement strand
AAAAAATGTCCGTTGTTTTCAGTATCCTAGGAATATTTCCAGCAGTGGAGGGTAATGAAAAAAAAAAAAAAAAAAAAAAGGCAGGAAGATAGCAGAAAATTATCCCTGTGTAATAATAACCGCTCTGTTGCTGCTTGCGACTATCACCCAGTGGGCTGGATGCAAGGCAGAGATGCTATGCTAACCCTGCTTTGTCTCAAAGGGTGTTCAAAGGCCACACTCATTTTACCCCAGTTCCCTTCTAAAGGCACAGAACTCAACTCTCCTGGCTGCCTTTTTTTTTTTTTTAACCAGGATAGCACAGAGAAAACTTTTTTTTTTTTTTTTTTTTTTTTTTAAACAAGACATGATCAAATTCCCCCACCACATCATGCCAGGAAATATAATCTTGTTTCCTCAGCAACTTTCCATTCTCCCCCTCTCCCATGGAAGATCCACCCTACTCCTCCTCTTCCTCCTCCTCCATGAAAGACAAGGCACCAGCTGGCACTAAGAAAAAAATGTGCATTTCCTTCTCTCTTCCTCCCCACCATAACATTCATGAGTTTCAATTTTACTTGTGTTTTCTACCACTACGCTGGAAAAGCTCCTTGCTGGCCGCAAGCACGTTACCTGCCCCAGGGCTGGGGATGGTCCCAGGAGCAGGTGATCCCTGACTGCAAGGAAGTGAATCCAGTTTGCACAAGCTGAGGTTTGGATCCTCTCAGCATTTTATAAGAATCCTTTTTTTCCCCCCTTCATTTCTTTTTACATCTCTCTCCCACTGATCTCTTAATCCTTGCACTCAGCGGGTTGTTTATTGTTTATCTAAACATCTCCCACTGTTGTCTAATATTCCCTTCCAGCCCTCCTTACACATTTGGCTTCTCCTGCCCCTTCTTAGCATAAAACAGCCCAGGACTGAATAGCACTGCAGTCCTTTCAGTTTAACATCTGCTCATTTTTCTCCAGTTGCTCTTCCACAAAGTGCTGTATTTCAAAACAATCTTGTAGCTCCGATATTTTGCTCCTCTAACAAACACGGGGCTCCCACAGAGCTCTGCTGAGAGACATCTGAGTTTACTACAGGTTTAAAGATCACACCTTTCCAGAAGCATCAGCTCTTACACAACTGGAAATTAAAACTATTAACATCTTTTGGATTATTTTGTCTTCAGTCAGAAACAGACTTGTTGCAAGGGAATTATTCCTGCAGTATTGCTATCTACTCATTCCTCCACAAGGACAGAGAAAAAAATAAGATTACACAATGCTATAAGCTTAAAATATGAAGAAAAGGGAAAAATAAGAAATCTGAAACATTTGCAAGTGAAAACATATCATGCAATTCAAATTCCTCTAGAATTTATGAAACAGAAAAGTTGTCAAGTGTCACTCCAAATTTCTCCTCACATTTCATGTTTTTCACCCCCACTTCCAAACCTCCCCCAGATTCCCAGCACCACAGCAGCAGGCTGGGGAGTGCAGAGGAGCACGGGGAGCAGGAATCCCCCCCCAGCAGAGCCGCCTCCCTCCCAGGGCTGCCTCATATGGGGAATGATGGCTTCAGACTACACATGGGTCCCCTCCACGTAAAGGACAAATTGTCCTTGGATTGCAAAGTGACATGGTCACACTGGTCAGAAAGATAATCTGTAATTTAAGGAAGCATAATCTGGGATGACAAGGTTTTACAGGGATCTAAATAATTCTTGAAATTGTACCTCCTGCACGTGAAAGCCCCCTCCATTAAAGCTGGGAACTCTGCTCCTTCCTTTGCTCTCATTCCCATTATGATCGTAAATTTAATGATACTGCAAAGCTGCTTCAGTGATGCTTGGCGTGCTGTCAAGCAGGAATTTTGTAAAAGCTGGCTGCCATGCTGAATGGCTGAACTAACAAACTGCATCCAAAGCCACCTTGCTTTATCTTTGCAATATTCCCTCCTGCTTGCTTAGAACTGCCTTCACTAACCATCAAGCCCAACCGCTGTCAGTACCATTCCAAATACTTTATAGGTTTCTTTTGCACATCAAATATCTCTTTTTTGCTCATTTTCTCTGATTTTTCTAACTGCCCAAGACTAAACAGCAAAGAGATAAGACATTAAAATGCTTTGGCCACTGCCTTTAGAAACCTTAGTATCTCTCCAACCACCATCTCCAACTTAAGCATAAAGGCGGTGGTTGGAACCTGAACTGGGTGGTAGCTGCAGCAAACACTGTACGGAGATTTGGAGGGGACGATAATCCAGCCTGAGATGCCCGAGGAACTGAGTAAGACCTTCAGGAAGAGTTTGGTGGCTGGCATGGAAGCACAGGAAGGGATGTGGCAGGGTGGAGATGCTGTGCAAAGACTGACCACGGAGCGGGGTTTGGGACCAGCACAGCGAGGTGAGCTTGTTTGGGGGGGCTGTTTTACTAGTTTCCTGCATGAATGTATTGACCTTATTTTCTGTCAATTCCCAGATTTATACTTCTGAAAAAATATTGTACTGACTTTCCAGAATATATACTGGAGAAGGGAAAATGGTGTTACATGTATCAAGTAGGTCCTCTTTTGGTTACAGCCGTTTTAATATGGTTTGGCAGTATATATAGATGAAATAAATGCAATACGGCTGCTACAAAGCTCATGTATACACTCCTTGTTAATTCCACAATACCTGCCATCTGTGTGTCCCTTAAGGTGAAAATGGATGCTTTCCCATGGTCCCTAAATTATGCCTATTTTAAGAAATATTGAGTGAGGCACCAGGGTT
>NW_010108736.1:36223-36913 GCF_000699245.1 Pterocles gutturalis | reverse complement strand
TACTTTGTCAGCACATCGATTGGGATTTGCACGGAACGGCAGTTTGTGTACAGTCCTGTTTCTCCCAGCACGCCCGGGTGTTAACCACAAAGTGAATTCCCCTGCAGTTTACAGCCCTGTTCTTTTCAATTTGCTCCGCTAAGTCGTTTGGCTCCTGACAAGTCTCAATTCCAAACACTGGATTGTTCAGCACAAAACAAAATGCCATCGTTGCCCTAATCAATATGTACTTGTAGCAAACTGCAAGTATACGTCCATCTCCCAGACTGGGTTTTACAACAGGGTTTTTTCCCCTGGGCTGCCCTGTACCACGCAGCTAGGATGACTGCAGAGCGAGGAATGCTGGAGTGCCACTGACCATCCTGCTGCTGCACCTCTGCACCCCCATCCCACCAGCACAAGGTTGAAACCATTAAACCTTCATCAGAATTCAAATGCCCATACCTGTTATATCAAATGGAGACAAAACCACAGTATGCATCCGCTCCAGCTACCCTGAAGAGTGAAGAATAAGCAATTACTTTCTCATCTTCACGTGCTACATATTACATTTTTTTTTTCTCATTTTTTCTTCCTATTTTCTGTTCATTTTCCTTCCTACTTCCCACGCTCCCTGTTCCACCTCCCTCGCTATCCCACCATCCGTGGGCTCTCGCCTGTGCCCCACCTCCCCCCTCCACCCTTCCCTGC
>NW_010108736.1:0-36202 GCF_000699245.1 Pterocles gutturalis | reverse complement strand
AAGGACCAAACCCAGCCCTTGTCACGCAGCCTGTGTCCCTGCAAGTGTACAAAAAGCCTGTGGTCTTTCTGCCAGCTGTGACTGTTGGGGAAACCTGCCTCCATGATTCCCCCGAAAAGAAGCAGAAGCAGTGCTGCAGTTTTTATTCCTCTTGTTCCATGATGACACATGTAAAGCAAGGTTGGCTGGGAGATCCCATTCCTCCAGCAGCCGCTCAGCCCATTTACTAACATTCAAAGCCCTGCTGGTGACTGGTTTGGGTGAAGAATCCTCAGAAACAAACAAACATCCATAATAACAATCAGATTGGGTAAAAGAAAATATATATGGAGCAGCCTTGGGAAAAAAAACTTTACAGCTGTGAAAGTTCCACTCCTGCAAGAGGAGCAAAGGGCTTCCTTCTCCCGTGGGTCTGGGACCACAGCCGGCACGAGGAGAGACGGCGGAAAAGGGGGAACCCAAGCTGCAGACCAGCTCAAGGGCGTATTTACATCCCTGCACCCCCCCTGCACAGGAAATACAGAGGTACGTACTGGGATTGCACCAAAAAGCACTGATTTCCCACTGATGGGAGCAATTCCCCCCATATCAGGTACTTACATGGCCCGAGCAGTGGCAGATGCAAGATCCTCAAAGTCTCAAGTATCTTCTCTTTGGAAACTCCTGCCAAGGAAGGTTGTTTTTCAGTTGAGATACAGAAATGCAAAGACATCAAGACCTGGCAGCACCTGACCATGCAGAGAAAGTGTTTTCTCAGTACAAGTGGCACCTTAAACACCAGGACTTTGTTTTCTGCACATCTATGATCCCAGAAAGGTCTCTGCATCCGTGTCCTCATGCTTGTTCAGCATCTGGCTGTAACCCCCTCATCTTTCTAACAGCTGCAGCCAGAGCTACTGCGGCAGGTTTGCCATCATAGCTGTGTAATTAGGGGCATGAAAATTTGCCCTACTAACTAGCTTCATTATGAAAACAAGTTATTACATGCAGTTTCAACTACTGTGAGCATTAAAAAAAAAAATAATATATTTCTCAAGCTTTGTTTAGACAGATGGGTTTTCCCTCTTTTCCCCAGTACTGTTTTGGTTAACATCAGGAAAATTTGTATTCAAGAAAATGCTACAGCTGGAGTCCTGATTCTTCCCTATTTTACACCACCTTCCAAGAAAAACCTGAATAAAGGCTACTCAGGAGTCCAGAGGCTATTTTCACAGAACGCGAACCACATCCACCCAAAGAAGAAAGTGACAATTCCTGCATGTTTCGGAGTTATGGATTAGAAAAATAGTCTCAGCAACACTGATCAATGGGAACTTCAAAGAGAAATGTGGACCGTCTATTACATTTTCTCCCAATTACCGTCCTTCTGCTGAGAATTGCATTTTATGTGCCTCCTAGGCTTCAAAAAAGGGAGTAGGTTTAAAAAAACCAACCTTGTAAAGAGTTTTACCTTTTTATTGAATCTAGACATCATACAGCGAGTTAAGTTGGTAGTAAATTCTGAACTGCTGGTGCAGGTGGGACCAGTTAGATGTTCTCTACAAAATAATGAGAATTTTTTTTCCCCCACTTTGTAGCCAAAACAAGTAAAGGAAAAAGGCATATTTTTGAGTTGACCCACCCCCCAAAAAAAGTTTCATTGGATAAAGATTTGAAAAACTTATTTCAAGGTCACTTAGGAGCTTTTGTCCAGTCCAGTTAGGTTTTGCAGTACTTTAAAGCTTCGAGATTGCATTTTTTTTAGCTAATTGTGAAATGAAAGCACCATTTGGAAAACAAGTCAGAAACATCTCTCAAAGTTGTCATTTTTTCTGATTATGTTCTTTCTTTTTTTTGTTCACAACTATTTGACAATTTTTATCTAAATCCATTAATCATTTCCAGTAAGCTGAAAATAATTTACCTTATTTTGTTAGGTGAACTTTAGCTCTTCATCATGTTATTTCAGTATAATGAACTCCCAGGACCTGTTTTTAGAAAAGAAAGGAGAGCTGATTGCTTTCCTTGTCTTTTCTACTGGAAACCACACAGAAAGGTGATTCTATCATTCATTCCTTGAAGTGAATTCTCTCTCCCTCCATAACCTAACCCAAAGGTTTCATTGAAGTGGAAAATCACACCTAAAGGCAGGAAAAGCAGGAAAAACAGCAGCATCACCTCACGAGCTGTTGGTACTTTTCCATTATGTTTTTGGTTTTTTTTTTACCTCCAGCCCACCAAGCACCAGCAGCTCCCATTGTTCCCAATTGCCCAGTTGCAGAGTGAGCATTTTCTGGCCGGCAATTCCCGCCTGCTTCAGAACGTGTCACCCCTTGGCTGTCTGGGGAGGCAGAGACTCTCGGCACTTCTGAAGCACTCTCGGCATCAGCAGGACCTGGCCTTTAAACCTTTTGCTCCAGGTTGCAGAATTAGTTATGCAAGCAAAATAGCAAATTATCCCGTGCTTTGTCTCAGACTCTTGGCTGATACCACCACACCAAGGTGACATGTGTGACCAGAGGCATCTTCCTTCCTCCCTGCTGCCAGCACTAACAAGGGCTGCTGCCGGCGCTGGAAGGAGCATGTCCCCTTTGTGACCAGTTTGGGTTAACAACCAACAGTAGCAAATTAAATTATGTGATCTTTAAAGATCATTAACAAGTCCTTCTTCTCATTTCAGTGTAACTATGAAATCACCCCTGTGGTTATCCAGAATTAGACACGGCTTTATTTTGCAGGGCACAGATAACAATAGATTATATTCAGGAAATCATGCAACAATTATCTCTAAAATTAGTCCGCACACAGGGGAATGGTGAGCTGGATTGGAAAAAAAAATGAAATTTTTTTCCTCCTACTCCAAATCCTGCATCCTTAACCTGCACCACCTTGATATCGCTCATGTCATTATTTATTTGTGTTGCTTTTTGTTCACACACAGTTCCATGTCTCACAATACCCAAAGAGGTCAAAAGCCCCCAGATACCATGAAAAGGCAATTCTAGAGAGAACTGCTTTGCAAGTGCTGGGCCCCTGTACCAACACCTGAAGCAGCAGGATTTTTCCATTGGACCACACCGTGGGTACCAGAACAACTGGTGCTACTCGCACGTGGGTGGTTTAGTTGAAGGTTCACCCAGCAATCACTGTCCCTGCAGCGGCTGCCAGGTCTACACCAGTCTGAAGGGTTCAACTAGGTTAAAGTTTGGTAGACTTAATTTCTCCTGTGTCCCTAACTGGATGGATGCAACATTTCTCAACCTCTTATATATTGCCAAGCACAAAACTTCAAGCCAAAATGGGTGTTCAGTGAATGCTCTGATCGTGCTCCAAGTCATAGAGGTAGAAGGAGCAGATTCCTTTTGGCAGCAACAGGAAGAAGAGATACAATGGAAAGTTCTCATCCGTCATTGGAAATAACTTCTCTCTGCTGAAATAGATAATTCTAAAACAGAGGCAGCAAGACCTTATGTATTTGTAGGAGTGAAACTATAACTGTAGCTGATCAATGGTTTGCATTCAAAAATAATTTCATTTAAAGGAACAAAACTGCTCTTGGAAATCCTGCAACGTGGACTGTTTCGCTGAGGTGAAAAGCCGTATCGCATCAACAGTGGCTGGGTTTGAATTGTGCTTTGGCCACTATTAATGTACCATCCATTCCTTTTAGTGACATATTTCCACAGAAAAAAGTCAAAGCAGTGGGAGCATTCACATAATTAAAATACTATTAGCATTATTAATTTTTAAAATAAATATTTTTTTTTAAACAGAACAAGTTAGGTGCCAAAAACATAGCTTCTTTGTTAAGATCTAGAATTGATTTTAATTAAAATAGCAGTATAGGTTTGCATTTGCAGGACCTGACAAGGCCTACAGAACATCTGTATGGGACCAAACATATGCAGAATGCAGATTTCATGCTTTAGGCCCGTCTAAGTGAAAGCAGTCTTGTTAACCGCAGCTACACGAACCTGTCATTCACACGCACGACCACATTAATGACAATTCATTTGAAAATTGCATACAGCTCAGACGGCTGCCCATGTGGAAAGCAGCTTCACATCCAGAGGTTAACAGGCTTACTTGTGGAAATCAGAAAAAACACAGTTTCCTATTTCATTCTGTAGCAAGGGACATGATTTGTTGGGTTTTCTTTTACAACCTGAACTCTCACCGGCGGGTTGGCAGTGACAGCATTTCCACCGGGCTGAGCCAGATGAGCCCTGACCAGTACTTGAGGCCATAACCTCCCAGGAGAACTTCCCAGGGCTGCTTTCACCACTTCAGCCACTTCTCAACCTTGAGTAAAGGGACATTATTCTTTGAAAGACCATTATCTGGACAAATCGAGTGTGGCAGTGCAGCACCACAGCAGAGCAGGAGGTCCAGGACGCTGCGGAAGGAACAGGATGGAGCCATTCCAAAGACAACAGGCCCAAAACCATCTGTGTTATGGATCTCTTCCAAAAAGAGAAAGCTGATTTAGTCATTTCATTATTTACATTGTACCATCCTAAAGTCCTTTTTTGGATATTTTAATTGCACAAAGCATTTTTCTGCTCCTTCCAAAATGCTCTTTATCCAGAAAATGCTGACAAAGCACCACAGAGGTAACTGCCTTCCAGCAGGTCTGGAGCAGCCCCTGCACACAGACACTCCACGTCTTCTGCTCCTGCGCCGCTGCCAGCAAACCTGAAAGAAAGGAGAACCTGCTGGGCCCATCCCCGCTGCTTTCTGATGGCACAGGAACCTTGGAGGACATTTGTGAGCTCCAACCCGTGCTACCAGAGTGCCTGAAGCTCCAGCGGCTGGCTGTGCCTTTCAGGGACGTTCTTTGGCTCTGTGGGCACAACCAGAGACCTGCAGAGCCCCAGCACCCATGGTCTGATCATAACAAAATGAGGCAAAGCTCAGCCCTAAAACCAGACACCTGAAGCAACCTTCTCCACGGTGTTCAGGATGCCGGCAGACATCCTCGCTCAGCCTGTGCCGAGGCTTTGGTGCTGGTACCGTGCCTGGCTGATGTTTTATGCTTACCTCTGAACTCATCTCAAAAACAAAGGTGTTCTTTTGTAATTCCCAGCTGGGAAAATCCTCTCCTGCCGGGCTCCTGGCTGCTTTTCATATCAAATAAACCTCTTGCAAACAGGCTTAACTTTCTGACACCTCTCTTTGCCTTGACAGGTAAAACTGTATCAAACAGTGGGTTAAAAAATTGTTTTGGGACCAATTAGTCTGCAAGAATCCCTACTTAGAGAGTTCTTACCATGGAAAAACATTTCAGATATTTTAATCTCGGCCCTGTTAACACTCTGAATATGACAAAGGGCTGAAAAGAACCTGGCTTCCCTGTCACTGCATGCATCCCCTGTGGCTCTCATGGTACAACAAGGCGGCGGTGGGTTTGTGACACATGCCATTTCCCACTGTTTGGGTATATATGCTAACAGCATGAGTCCACACAAGCTGAATTTTTAGCTGTCAATTGCCATAATAAGTCCTAGGTTTGGGCATTTTTCTGACGGAAAACTAGGTTGTCAAGGAAATAAATGTTTATATAGAACATTGGATTTATCACTGGAGTAAATCAGATGATGTTTGGGAAAAAAATAGTAGTGGAAGTTATCTCCAGCCCCAGCAATTTAATAGATCCTTCTTACCATAGTATCAGAGAAAGCCCTTCTTGCAGGGGTCTCCCTGGGAGCTCAGCTTGCCCAAGGAGCCACGGAACGAGAAGCAACATAGCAAGGACTCGGGAGCCCCGAGGAAAGGATGAGGCTGTTGCTGCCGACAGACAGTCTGGCTTGTCACACCAGGCACATGGGCTTGGAGGTGAGGCTGGAGCCCTGCCTTCTTACCTGGGTGTTCAGCACAGCTTTCAAGGTCAAACAGCTGCCGGGAGATTAATGTAGAAGTTCAGATGATCAGCAGGATTGGGTTTTCGGTCACCTTAATTGCCCCTTACTAAGAAGATAGAGTTGCACAGCAAAGAGTAAGCATCTCCCAGGTCCCAGGCTAACACCATGCAGTCATATAATTGGCTTTGGTCTTTAATCATTCCAGATACACAACTCCCACTGATGTCAGCGCAGGTTTTGCATTCTTGGAAAATCAGCTTTTTTTTTTTTTTTTTTTTTTTTTTTTTTAACAGCAAAATCCTGCACTCAGCTTTAGTGGGAACTGGGCAGCAAAAACACAGTGAAAAATCCCAGGCAAGTCTCCTTTTTGACCTGACTTAAAATTAAAAATGCAATAAACAACACTCAGCAGAGATCTAAGAAAAATACCGTATCACTGGATAGCAGCAAATGGCACACTTGTTTTTGAGACAACGTCTTTGTGTATGCACATAAGGTGTATATAAATATACATATATAAAACAAAGATTCACATATGGACTGAAAACAGAGACTTCCTACATGCCCATGTTGCAATCCCACATACAAACACAAGGCTTTTGCATTTGAGTTATAAACATTGAAGAGGAAATATTTACATTCATGCATCTTCTACTGAACTCGTTTTAAAACATCTTTTTAAACACTCTGTCTCCCTGGAAGTAAAAACAGTGCACTGGATAGTGAGCTGTAATCTGCCTGTGTGTGCTGCTGGATGAAATAAGATTATCTGAGGTAGTACTGCTTTGCTAGCCTCAACCAACTCCCACGAAAGAGAATGAGAATCTCTTTAATTAAAGTTTATCAAGTTACCTTGCATTGCCTGGCTTTCACTGCAGAAAAGACGGGGCTCTCACAGGTCAGTTGATATATGGCATCCTCAGGGCTATTTGCTCATGTGTCCATAGCCCAGCTTCTGCTGGTTTTAAGCAATACCATAAGTTTGACCTGCAATCACTTGAACGTTTTCCTGCCTTTGCCTTTTGGGTGCCGGGTCCCATCAAACAAAGCAAGGAGGAGGATGCATTCCTCTCCCCCCTGGAAGCTGTAAAGGCACTGCCAGCCCCTCACAATGCCACCTCAGCCAGGTGCAGGTCCGCTGGGTCACGGCAGCATCGGGGAGCAAGGCAGCGACAGGGCCACAGAACTGGCAGCTCCCCGTGAGAGAAGATTTTTTTCCCCTTCTACATTTTTGTACTTACTAATATATAACCTTATTCTTGGAAAACGCCTCTTACTCCATGAATCATTCCTCTGGGTAGAAAAAAATACTATTTTCTAAAAATAAATCAGAAAGCCTCACAAAAATTCATGAGTTTATCAAATTTTTGAGGAACTGAAAAACTCTTAAACCTAATTTAGGATTCCGTTTCCCTCCCCCACAGTTTCTCAGACCTGGTAGGAGCTGTAGGTATTTGAGTCTGCAACACAGATATTTTCAAATTTATTGTTGGTATGACAATGATTATGTAGCCCAGTGAGATCAAGCCATGTGATTTAGTGTTTTGGAAGCATTTGTCATGTTTGATGAATGCATCTGGTGATTCAGGGCAATAAAAATGTGAGATTTCCAGCTGGTGAGAGATAAAGGATGCTGGCTGATACATTGGGTTATGGCAGTGGCTATATAAGGTTACAAAAATTTTATTTGTTTCTCATTTAGAGTTTTAGCGGAAGATGGGAAGGAAGATACGCTTTAGCTGGCTCTCCAAGGTGGAGCTAGACAAACTGTGTAGGTATTTCTAATGCTTTGACAAAACTCACTTGTGAACTAAACAATATTTTGCCTTTCTTGTGTTCCTGATTTCTTGCCTGTCATCACTTCTCTGCAGACAGCATCCATGCAGGTGCATTCGGGGGGACATTGCAAGTATCTCCAAGTTACCCCAGCATTCACAGTTCTGGAGGAAGTCACAGAAATACTTTGTTTTCTCATTTGCCTGCTGTAGAGCACACTAAGGTTTGATACAATGCCAACTGGGGTCTAGAGGAAATGGCCATGAGACTGGCTCCAAAATGCAGGCACTTCCTGAGACAAATCGAGTCAGAGGAGCCTCAGAAATTTCAGCTGTATCCAGATGGTGTCCAATAATTTAGGCCTCACTTTGGTTTAAAAATCACAGATACAAACAGCTTCTTATGAAAACAAGATATTTTCAAGTGGGTTTTATATTGTACCTTTGTAAAGAAATAATCTCACTCTGTACGGCACGGGGACGTCCCATTGTAAACACAGGATGCCAGAGAAAGTGCCAGGAATCCAATCTGATTTTTGTATTATCACTGAATCACCCATGGCTTTCAGAGAATGGAGATATCTTATCAAAAGGGGTGAAATGGCACAACATGGAGGTAATCAACAGCTCAGAAATGTCGTTACCACCTCTGATAGAGCCATCTCCAGTTCCCAGAAAACCATAATTGCCACTATAATCACTGGTAAAGACCACAAAAAAGATGTCTTTCCTAATGCTTTTCTATCGGGCATTTGTTCTGCAGCAAGTTACGGTAATTCAGTAGGAAACATCCCAAGTGTGATCCCAGGAACGGCAATCTCCATGGATTTGAGAATTACTTCTACGTCCATCTTTGCACATCAGAGCAAAGGTGGCGGCAGTGGCAATGGGAGGATGAGGATAAGATGGAAGACACGTGGCCACAAGCAGAGACCCCACGGTCTCACCGCCATCACCATCTTCCGATGAAGCCATATTCTGTGGCCTGATCAAGAGTAAAGGCAGTAACTTCTTCTAATATTGGAGATGCAGCATTTATTCTCTTCTCAGACATCTTTTTTTGGAGTCAAAAGATATTTTTTCCCCCCTGCTTACAGGCAGCGGCTCTGGCAGGTGCCTAAAGTGAGAGGCTCTACTTTCCAAAGAAACCCACACCTGAAATTCTGAACAGACAAGAGAGGCCACGTTGTATTTTTCAGAAACTGGCTTGTAAAAACTCCCACATTCCTACCAAATGTCAAGTTATATCATCGCACTGCACCTGCCCCAATTCCCCTTCCCACGGTGCATCGTTCATCACCCCCTGCTCCGCACAGTTGTCTTGCAGAGTTATGTGCTTGCCACGCCGGAGGAAGCCAAATCCAGTAGCGAATGGACTATATTTCAGTTTGACAAATTTGCAAATCCTTGAGGGATGCCATCAAATGCAAAGCGCGATGTGAATACAAGCTGTCACTCCAACGAATTCAACATGGCCGTTCATCGAGCAAGCTGCTACAGGCGTGCAAGAGCCGCTCACCCACCACCAGTCATTAAACACGATGGTTAGCTGCTGGGTCGTGCTCCAGCCTCTCCCTCATTCGGACTGCCACCAGCCAGAAAATTTCCATTCTGAGTTTGCTGAAATTTCTGTTATGAGTGTAGTCATGGTAAAATAGGAGATTTATACCCAGCCATGCTTTTGTTGAAAGCTTGTCTTCAAGTATTATGTGTACAAGCCAGTCCGTTTGTTTTTCAGCTTATTATAAGCTTCAGCTTCCATGTGTAAGATCCACTGAGAAATAATATCCACTGAAATCTGTCCCAATTAAGTAAGTACTTCTGATCTAGGATCCCCATCATACCAATCAGTGGAATACTAAAAAGTGTTTTTTTCCTTCGCTATTATGATTTCCTTTGACTTCTGGTTTGGTAAATATTATGCATACACTGACTCATAAACTATTGAACCTTAAAGTGCTGTGAGAGTCTCCAAGCCTACACCATTTAAAATTCTTCTTGATTTCAGTATCTTGCCCTGAATAGTACTGAGTGCGTTTAGCTCACAGGGTTGTGTTCTAAGGGGATGGAGTACAAACCCACCTACCTCTCCATAATTACAGCCACCAGATGGGGGAGGCCAAATCATGCCCCTCTGAGCTCCACTTTGTGGAGGGGTATTTCCTCCAAGAGTAGTCCTGTGAGGTCTATGGGACACATACCTCGCTGGATGTAAAGGTGAAGAATCTGGCCTGGAAGAAACACAAGATGGTTTGTACCGTACACATTATACCATTTCTCAGTATAAATTTCCTTCATGTTCTGCCCTTCTTGCGCACGGTGCTGAAGCAGTGCCTCTTTAACACCCAAGCGTGTCCTTGATGCAGGATCCTCACCAACACTTTCAAACCAGTTTTTCAAAGCTATTTTGTTTATCTAAATGGCTGTGAGAGCCTTGAAATTCAGGGTCTCCCATAGGTGAAGGAGAAATATTTACCATAGTTGAATAAGGTGTGCAAACACCATGCAAGCAAAACACAGGTTAGAGGCTGCTTAAGGCAAAAAGAAAGGGAGGACACCATCGGTTCGAGAGCAGATGAAGAGCAATGCTTACTTCCTTAATGAATATTCGTAAGAAAATTCAGATGTGCCAGTGCTAGTCCATCTTTCTGAAATATTTTAGTCTCTAGCTTTCAGATGGAAATACTCCATATCAACTAATACCTTGTTTTACCTTATGTTATTTAGGGTTTCCAAAGTAAATACATTCCATTCATTTTCAGTAAAAGCAAACCCATGTTCTGCTGCTATTAGCTGTGTTTTAACTGAATGTGAAGCTCAGCTTTCACTTAACAAAACCAGCTTTAGATGTACTAGAGCATCAATCCATATAGCAGTACTTATGAGGAATAAATTGATTTTTTCATTGCTCTACATTGGCTAAAAATTATTCGATTATGTATTTAGCTACTAATGGAAACTCATTAGTAGATTTTCATTTCATGCTTGTTTGCACCTGCAATCCATTTCTCCTTGTCCAAAGGACTGTTTCATTTAGGTTGCATGCTATAAATTTTCTTGCATATAAACTGATAAGCATCAGCCAAAATTCAGTATACGTGGTCTGAAATAGCTCGGGGCCATAATTTTTACAACAGCATCATTAAAGCAACAGATCTCTAGTGATTCATTGTCACTTATTACTGTGCATATTGATGTTATAACTTGCCTCTTCGTTTACTCGTTAATTTTATTATCTTTGCTAGTGGCAGTCCCTTGACGTCTTCCTGTTCCTTGTGTTCTCCCGGAGCCCCACAAGGCTCCTGTCCATCTTTTTTAACCCAAAGATGGGACAAACCTAACTTTGGGCACCAACCCTGGATGCCAGACTGTGGGGGTCAGAAACAAGGGAACCATCCCCTGCCATGGGTCAGGGCACCCCGTTAGTCCTGGGGGGTCACCCCACCACTTCACCCCTGAGCCACGGGTTCAAGCTACCTAATTTTATGTGCGATTTAAATTCTCCTGAACGGACAAACCCTCCACCTCTGCTCAGCAACTCCATCACTCCAATCCCAGTAACATTTTCAAACCATGAATGGCCGTGGGGATTAAGTGCTGTGCATACACCCAGTTATTTGAATGCATTACTCTGTACTTTGGCCACGATTAAGCCAGACTGCTAAGCTCAGATGGCATCTTTTTAAAGAAGAGTAAGCTGCATTCGAGGGTTCAGACAGACACTGATTGAAGACCGACTTACAAAAATCAGTACCTTTTATCAGGCTAATACAACATTAACACCAGTGCAGTCACATTTTCAGCTGTTCCTGAATTTTAAACCATCATCTACACCACTGTTAACCTAGTTTAGCTGCACTTGCTTTGATTCATGCTACACATTTTGTGGTTGTTATTCTGCACCCAGGGTTTGAAAAACTACTGGAAGTCACTCTTGCAATAGCAGGAGTTCATTTTGATTTTGTTTACCCCCCTTAAAACTTCACTAATCCTGAGTTTAGCATAACTTTAGCAGAGCAGCAGGGCTGGCCCAGAGGTTTGAGCCTCAGCCACATTTTCCTGTGAGTCCGTGGGCCTGTAAGGGACAAGAAGGTGTCCCCAGTCCCACCAGGGCTCAGACTTACTGAAGCTTTCTGTGGATAAAGGACTCCAGCATTATATCCCTGTAATATCATCATAATTATCACAGTAAAAATTTCTGATGTTCAATAAAACTCTAATAAAACATATGCTCAGTGGTCACTTGTTTTATTTGGAGGGACATGTTATCTGTGCTGGAATAACACCCTCTTCTAACCCAGTCAAATCCAGCCACTGTGCCATCTGGACATTTTTAAATAGTTTTTTAACAATATAGCTCAACTATACTTTTTATTAGAAAGATCAAAGGGGTGTATTTTTGCCCTTAAAGCATTAGGTAAGAAAATGAGCCTAATAAGCCCAACTAAGCCAAGAGGAGAGTTACAGCAGTCCTGGGATTTTGAGGGGACCAGAGGAAACCCTCCGGCAGACCATCAAGACGGGCTCCCACTGGAGGGACAACCGCTGAGCCCAGCCAACTCTGCCCCACGGTGGCACCTTACCTCTTGTCCCCAACATGCTGGTCCACAGCAGCACAGCAACGGTGACACAGCTTCGTGGGTCTGGCACAGGTCCCATCTCCTAATTTCTCACATGGGCGATGTTCTGAGACAGATGCAAAAGGCTTTTCAGTGGGTATGAACGGGATGAGATACCTTTTTAGATGCCTTCAAAGCAACTTCAACTAGTGACCACTGTCTTCCTTTTTGCTCTTTCATCTCCCTGTGGCTGAAAACAGAGCTAAATCTCAGGCAGACCCACATAAGTGAAAAAACAGAGCAGTCATCCCTCCTTACCCATCCAATATTCCTTCAAGCATTTCCAGCTTAATCACAGCCCACCCTGACCTGTACCACCGAATGAAGATGGAAAGTCTCCTGCTGCTAGAAACTAGAAGTAAGAAGTCCAGCTATTAGAGGTGTAGCTGCAGGAGCCACAGATGACCATAACTTTCACATCAGAAGTTGCTGGGCATTTTATTTTGGAGTTTTGAATTAAAAGAAAAACCCACGTCTTGGTTAGTGAAGCGGAATCTGATCAAAATAATTATATTACATTTTGTTTTCACATAAAAAAAAAAAAACTTGTTCAACTTCAGCAGAATTATTCTGAATTGATCCAAACATGAGAACTGAATCTATTAGTGCTGTGTACTAATACAGCCCCCGCACAGAAAAATACACTTGCTGAAAAAATATCTCTTATCAACCAGTTTAACCCACTGAGGGTTTGCCTGTATTCCCCACCAAAGCAATTGAGAACAGGCATGGGTTCGGAATGTGCTTGTTAAGTGGTCATGATCAATACAAATCTATTTTTCAATTAAGTAGAAGATACTGGGTGTATGTGTATTGCCCGCAGGCCAAAACAGTTTTGAGTAAAACTGGATTCCAGAATATAAACTTGTCTTGGTTTTGCTCTGTCTTTTAAATGAGCTTTACCAGCATGCAACTCCAATCCTTGTGAACTCTGCAGATTAGATTTCCTTGCAGTAATGACCACTAGGAATTAGTGAAATGTTAATCTTCCCACCTGCTGTGTGTGATTATACATGAGACTAACCAACCTGATTACAAAAGAAAGCAATTTCTGCTTTTACAGAAATTTGTTATTGTTGTCTGCTTTAGTTCTTGAGGAACTGTGAAATTCCTTACCCTGTATTTTAAAGCAAAAATAATAATTAAATTAAAATGTGCAAATGGAAGCAATGGAGGCTGATAGTAATTGCTGTACAGCAGATCCAGTAATTGATGCTCTGAGGATTTATTTCAAAGCATAGAAGTCGAATTAGAACCTAGATTTATCTGGATTTGCGTTGCTTTGATGAAGTCACTGCGTCTTTGTGTCTCAATTTTTAGCTAAACTGTTCTTAATGAGAATGCTAATAATTACAGTAGGACTAAATTGTTTCAGGGACACAAGAGGATAAAAGACAAATTTTTATTTCATTTAAAGCTATAGCCACAAATGGGACACCTCTCTGCTCTCAACCCTGAAGCCTGCTGTGTGGGAAAAGAGGAAATGCACCAGTTGAATTCTTTGAAGACAGCTACTGAATGCATTGAAGGGACATTATAAAGACCATCGAAAAAGCTAAGTCTAATCATATTTCTAGACCAGCAACCTGGTCTAGTGGAAGGTGTCCCTGCCCATGGCAGGGGGGTGGAACGAGATGATCTTTAAGATCCCTTCCAACCCAAAGCATTCTGCGATTCTGTGATTCTTATGTAAAATATTTGTTTGAGCCCACATGTATTGACCTACCAAAGGAAAAAAAAAAAAAAAAAAAAAGAAAAAGTGCAGGCTGGATCCACACAGCCTTCTGAGCAGGTACTGCACTGCAAAGGTATTTTCCAAGTCAGAAACCCACAAAAATCACAGTCAGAGTACAGAAATCTGAAAGTACAAGGAACAGCAGAATGTTATGCTACTTTACCCACAGTTTTCTTCTCGGTAGCCACAAAACCTAGAACGCCTCACCCTTACCCCCAGCACAGCTTCAGTCATTTCCACGCTCGCACCCTGTGCGTGGAAACGCACAGAATGATCCCTGGGTTGGAAATCATATCAAATCATCTGATTCAATATATCACTGCTAGTTATCTGAAATCATTCAGGACCTGATGAGCCGCATTCCACAGGCGAGCTTAATATACCCAGAGAAATATGACACCGATTATGAAACCGGTGTTTCTCAGCGCTTGGCATGCAAAGCGCAAAGAGAATCGGGGATCTCCATGGTGACAGCGTTAAGGTAGCTGGGTTACCTGAATGATGATTTCCATCTTTTCATCTGATCTTCATGTGTTTTTCACTCTTCATCTTTACCTCTGAACGCATTAGGTTTTTCACGGAGAGGAACTGACAAATATCCTGGTATTCCTTAGAGGAAAAGCAAATCTTGTCTTGTATATACTCCTGCAACTTAATTCACTTTAACATTTTTTTCAGGGAGAGCTGCTCGTGGTGGTAGGGAATTTGCCTTCTACACACACCCAGCCAGCTTTCAGTCAGACTAGTGAAAGGGCAGAAAACACTCTACTAAAGTAGATCTCAAAAAACTCCTACAACAAAGTCCCCTCCCCTGGACCCACACCTGGGGACAGTCCTGGCTCCCCCATGCCACCAGTTCTTCCCAGCCCTGCTGCTCCAAGCAGAAGCTTCTTTATTTGTGTTTATTGCTTCCATGATGGCATAGAAAAGACATTAGAAAATTCATGTGCATCGAGTCTAGGGCTTTCATAATGTGTAAGAAAGACCCTCATCCAATTTGCAATTTGGAGAAAAATGCTACTGAGATCTCAAAGCAATCCATCACTCAGAGGCAGAATTGACTTCCATTGATTTCAGAGGCATGTGCCAGTCACAGCAGCAATGAACACCAGTGTTGCCTGAACCATAATGTGGCTGCTGCCTTTCTCCCCTCCTTGACCTCTTTAACGGTGTGCTTATTAGAACAGCTGAACATTTTTCAGTTTGGCTCATTAAAATCTTTAATACCTTCAACTGGTTTCTCTCGTGCTTCAGGTTGTATGGGGGTATCCTTGGAAGATGAGCCACATGCCTGCAAAAGGAATCTCTGCACTGGCAGGCGAGGCTGAGATGCCTGCTTGGGCATCCAGCAACCTCAGAAGCCTGAGACAGGTTTTGTCATGCAGCAAAGCAATTTCTGTTTGCCTTTATCAGCTATAAAACAGCTCTCGAGACCCTCTCTGAGCCCCTGCTGAGGACAGAGGGAGGCCAGCAAGGAGATGAGGGTCCCATGCTGCTGCTGGCACCCCAGCAGGGTGGTGGGAGGGAGTGGCAGGACCGAGATCCCCAAGATCCTAATGGGACAAAGCTTCAATAAAATTGTAGTCATTGCCCATGTTTGATGCAGCTGGTAAGAAAGACGCTGCCCCAGCGGTGTGCTGCTGGTCACAGCTGGCGCTCCAGCACCACACAGCTTCACAGGGAGATGGGAATAAAAGCCAGCAGTGATTGCTGTGCAATCCCCCAATTAACTTCTGCTTTTTTGTTTTTAATCTACTTCTGCTTACTGGAGAAATAAATCCAACAGATCATTAATGCTATGTTTGTAACACCATGCAGTCACCTTCTCCCCCTCTGTTTACCGTGCTGTGTTACCTAACACCCGGCAGGAGATTTAAAATGATTCTCTTCAGTTCATTTCATGTACTAGTACTAAGTTTAGCTTCTGGAGGCAACAATTTCTGTTTAAACTTTAATAGAGAGGTATGTTTAGAATCTCAGGGGTGCATTCTCTGCTCATATGTAACAAATGAGGATTATATAAGGAGGAACACGAGCTACAAATAGGATTCACAAGATTAACTGGCTCTAAACTGCACCCGAGTGGAGCTGAGCCATCAAAAGTGACAAGTGGCCAAAGTCCCACTTGGCTATTCCTGAGGACTGGCAGGGCCAGGCACTGCCCAAGCCAAAGCACTCCTGTGGGCTCTTTAGTAGCTCTGCTGAACTCGGCTCTCCCTCAGCTCAGGGTTCCTGCAGAGCCCACAGCCCTGTCCAACCACCCTGGTACCACTGCTGCAGTCCTAAAGACTCTCCAAGAGCTCCAAGCTGTCTCAGTGTCTCCATTTATGCTGCGCCACATCAGTTCTGCCTCACAAGAGGACAAGGGACGCTGCAAAGCCCAGAGCATACAGCAGAGTCCCTCCACATCACTTCTCATGAATAACAAGCACATGCTCAAACATTCAAATGAAGGGAAAAGTCCACACTTCAGACTTTGGCTACAACTGTCAGTCCAGTTGCCAGAATTCCTCTGCACGAATCCAGTGCTGCACGTGCTGTGCTGCCTCTGTTTGAGGCGTCTGTTGGATGAGAAACAACCCCCACCTTCTATATATTGATTATATCAAATATCGTGCTGCTAAATCCATCTGAGGAAATTTCTGGGATTCCTTGCAGAAGCCTGTCTGCCATCCCATTCCAGAATACTCCAGCCCCCGAGACATGGCCAGGAGCAGGGCAGCTATGCAGCCTGTCCTCATTTAGCAAACTGCCGGGAGGATCAGTTACAGCTGCCACGCTTTAATGAGCTAATGTAAAACCTTTAGCTGAATCTCCCTAATTGCATTTAAAGCACCACATATATACACATGTATAGATAAATCTTCCAAAATAGCTTCCACATGTTCTTCCATTCCAGAGCTCTCTTCAGTTACAAACCTCTGAGATAAGCGTGCTCAATTCTGCCAAGACATACATCCCACCGATTCCCACCCCAAAGCCCAACTTGAGTGAGGCTCCTAGTATTTTCGCAATAGCAAAAAGTTATAAAAACTCATCCTAAGCAGTGACATATAAACAGGAAAAAAGTAAAAGGCCTCAAGAAAATGCTGGAGGAGCTGGAGCCTGGCTCTGGGGTTTTGTAGAGCAGCAGGACCATGACTGTGCATCACCAGGCTGCCTCCACGCAGCTCCTGCCGTAGCTCTGAATGGGCTCCATTGACTGCCCTGGACACGTTCTCTGAGCAACTACACCGAGATGGGTGCCCTGAGCATCCCAGACAAGATGCAAGGAGTTTGCACACAGAGTCTCTGTAATCAGCCAAAGAGCCATAAATTAAAATAAATGGGAATAAAACTTCTCTTGCACCTAATCAATAACAGTAATATGACTGGGAATATAAAGACTGAAAAAGACAAAATCTCTTTATCTTTCCTTTCTCTGAAGACTCTATCAGCTAAGTAAGACCATAGTTCATTAATAGCTACTGAAATTATCCCTAATCTCTCATCGGTGTTTTATGAACTATCATTGACATTTTAGTCAACGGCATAATCAGCCAGGACAAAACACAGTCTGTGGGCAATGAACATACCAGAAATGGTTACGAATTAAACTGGAAAGAGGTAGCATGACCATTTTTCTGTACCCCTCAACATAATCCTTTTGACAATTTTTTCTGTTCTTGATAGCTCACAAGGGGAGGCTGACATTCCTCCTCTTCTAGTTAAAATAACTTGCATCCACACCAAGCAAAAAAACAAACCAAACCAAATCCAAAACCCTCATGTAACAATGGCATTTCTCAATACATAGTAACCACCAAGTTTAATATAACTTTTATTTCTTTCCAGATAAATCCCACCTACTTGGATGCCTCATGACTAAGGACCAACACGAACAATGGGTACTCTGAAGAGCCTCCAGGCAAAAAAAGAAGTGGCGAGGTCTGCCCGGCAAGAAAGTGAGGATCCAAGCACTGACACTGCTGCGGTCGTGTCCTCAAGCAGTGGCAGGATCCAGCTGAATCGTGATGCTGAATTACTGCTCATCATGTTAACTCTGCGTTTTTAGTTCCCTAACAGCAACAAACAGCTACGAAGAGCTGTCAGGGACAAGTCCTCCATCGACTGAAATTGCTCTCATGGCTATTTTTGAGGGCTGCTCCCCTGTTTCTATAGACTAAATGGTGCTTTGCACTGTTTGGAAGAGTCACAAGAGGATCACCCAGTCTTCTCCGGCTCTATATTGTTGTTCACACCCAGATATAGGAGCCGTAGTCATCAGTCTGTCAGTATATTTTTCAAAAGAACTGGGACGTATGTGTGTTTTTAGATAGTCCCACGGAAAGAGCTAAGACTAAAATTTCCCTCTAGATTTCACAGTGTCTGGGAGCCTTGCAGCTATTCAGACGTGGTTTCTATTTACAGAAAATGAGACCTTCCCCTCTTGATAATGTACTATTACCAGGTATCACCTGCTCCTCCGTGCCACCCCCACATACGCACTAGAAGTAATTGAGAACGCAGTTGTTGACAGATCGCTGTGTGCACGGGATAACAGACACCACCATCACCCGTGTGGGCAAAGAGAAGCTGGAGTGGTGACAAACCAGTGTGGCACTGACTTCTGCTGCTGGGAATCCCACTGTCACTCCTACTTTGTGCAACTTAGTTCATAGTTGTCAAAACAGGCATTCACTTATGTACCTGCTATAATAAAATTAGTCAAAATCATATCTTCCCCTGTAGCACTGGAAATATTTTCATATCTAAATTTTTCAGTCTTAGTGCAAATATATTACTTTCGGCAGACATTAGAAAAAACAAATGGAGTAATGTCATGAAGCTTTATATAATGCCATATCTGGAAAAAAAAACACTGCCTATATGTGTGTGTCAGTGTAAACACACATCATTTAACATTTAAGCAATAGAAATCTGAACATTTTCAAATCTTGCAAAACATCCAACCTTTCCCCCGAAGCATCAAAATCTTGTCACATAGCTCACCACCAATGGCCATCACACAGAGTATTATATCACTTTCTGAACCTTAGACCTGAAGGAACAGAAATTTTCAAAAATTATTTTTTGAAAGAAAACAGTTGGAGAGTCTTCAAGATGTCACTAGAGTATGACCATCCTTGACAGACGCTAACAGAAATCCCAGTCCAATTTAAAAAATGAGAAGGGGAATCTCAGCTCAGGTTAGACGGATGATTCTCCACCCACTGACAACCTTTTAGGTGGCCTATAGTTAGAGAGGGAAAAACAGGGATATTATGCATGCACAGGGGAAAGGCAAGTAGATATTTATATTTGAAAAAATTTAAATAATTTAACCCACTGCAGATGGGGAAGTCACATCCTATTTAAACCAACTGAATATACCAACATGGCCAACCTTTCTTCTCTTAGGAAATATATCCTATATTCGCCAACTGGCCACAAACAAGACGATCTACAGCACAAACCTCAGAGATGGAAAGCAGCCCTGGAAGCCATTCACAGCAGGTGATGCCAGTGGCTCCCTGCGTGCTCCACCTCTCTGTGCAGATCTGTGGGGGTTCATGCAGCCGAGTCCCATGGACACCCCCAATATCACCCCAACAGCCTGGCCGGGGGTGTCAATTAACCAGCAACCCATACGCCAGCACAGCCTGATGTTCTCACACGATATCATCCTGGCTGTGAAACCATGTCCAACCTGCTAGAAACCAGCACATGGCATATTAAAATACAGCGAGAGCATCCCGTGTTCTTCCTTGCACAAAGTAGGTGACCCATTTTCCACACACATTGTTGGAGCATTTCATTTCCTAACCTTTCCTCTTGTGTGACACAGGGGACAGCCCTGCTGCTGTTTTCCTACAGTAATGGGCTGATTCTGCAGCCCTGTGCAATAAAGCTATGGAAATTCCTGTTCTGCTGCAGCGCACGGCAGAATCCCCGAGCATCTGGAGTGGCCCAGGATCTGAGTTCAGCAACCTTCTGCTCCAAAGCAAAGCAAGTACTCACTTTTTGCCGAGCCTCTTCACACACAGAATACTATTCAAACACATCTATGATTTTTGAACGGGTGTCTTCAGCTGGAACCTCAGAGACAAGCGCAGAGGGTTTATCTAGTGGTAACAAAAGCCTTGTGGCATTTCTTAGATAGGAGGAAAACTGAGTTTAGCAATTATTCATAGCCCTATGTACGTTTTTGCAGACAGTCAAGCTGACTTGGCAGACTGAAGCTAATTGGGTTTACAGTAGAATGAAGCTTTGATTGAAGTGCCTCGCTTAAAAAAAAAAAAATTACATACACACCCCCATGCCCCTGATAACATTACTCTTGAGCATGTAAAACAACCACTCCACATATTACCACAGAAGAAATGCAGAGATTTTTATTGCTTTACCAAGCAAAGACCCACAAGTGAATAATTCTGAACTGTTTGATCTGCTGTATTCTGATCCATAATTTAGCGGCTGCAGAAAGGCTGCGTGTGGCTGACATTTCAGGCTGCTTATGAAGCTCACGAAACCCCTGCAGTCACTGGGGAGAGGGACCCTGCTCTGTTAGCCAAGGTGGGTGCCGACAAAAGGTGGGTGGGAAACAGCTCCAAAGCTAACGCAGAAAAAAATGGGTTACAAAAAAAATTAGAGAATGGAAATTAACGTAGCTTCAAGTTTAACAAGTAAATAATTCAAATTCTACAGTGGCGATTTATGAAAATAAAAAATATTTAATGAGCCCAGCAGGCAGCAGGTGCTTCTATTTTTACATGTTAAGAGCAAAAATAAAAAGGCAGGAGCTTTTGCTTCACTGGGCTTTTTCCTATTTCATGGTTACAGTTTAAAATAAAAGAGCTCCCGTGTGCTTCGGGGAAACGCACATTGCTACGCTCAGCAATTCTGCTACTCAAGGGAGGGTCACACAAACGTTTCCATCGCTGTTTCTGCTGTGGGTTTCAATTTCCGCACAGCCACATGGAGAAACCTTCCAGGTGGTCCTGGGAATTAACGGTCCTAGGGAGGTTTCACAGAAATAACACAACAGAGGAGAAGACGTTTTCTGCAGCAGCCCGGTGAGGGACAGCACTCGCAACAAACCTGCTGCTGACTCTGTGCTCTTCACGTGCTTTCCTAAATCAATGTGTGGATCATTTCACATAGGAATTCAGATCATGGACCAAATCTCTGTAACAATTCTGGGTTACTTTCCAGGGAAAAATCCAAAATAGCAGCAAAGTTATCTATATTATTGAAGAGAGTGGAAGATGGAGATGTGCAAAGACAAGACATAATGGAAGATGGAGACTTCATGGGAAGCAGAAGAAAGAGGAGGCTCAGCACATCAACTAGGAAACAGGAAAGGAAGGATAAGATTGCAAGAGCAAAGGCTGAGCTAGTTAAAATTCCCATGATTTATCACTGAATCACAGAATGGTTTGGAGGGACCTTTAAAGGCCATCTAGTCTAATGCACCTGCCATGGGCAGGGACACCTCCCACTAGCCCAGGTTGCTCAAAGCCTCATCCAGCCTGGCCTTGAACCCCTCCAGGGATGGGGCACCCACAGCTTCTCTGGGCAACCTGGGCCACTGCCTCACCCCCCGCACAGGAAAACACTTCTTCCTGATATCTAATCTTCCTGATATCTGCATATCCTCCCTGCCATTTAGTTCCTCTGTCTGCCTTATTTATTCAATGGTTTCAAAGCAAACCTCACTAAATATCTAGCCTTCAAAGCTGACAATCTACCCACCTGCCAGCTTTATCCACCAGCATCCATGGGGCCGGGCTGTACCGCACATCGACACCTTTTTCATTGACTCCCATATGGTTCATTGTGTGAAAACGCCTAATTAGGAGAAGATGAGATTTTTTAGAAAGTAAACCTTGTGCCTTTCTGTGGAGGAAATGCGAGTGGTAGTGCTAAATCACAAGAGGTGGTAAGAACAGGCAGAGAGGCGACTTTGAAGGTAAACTGCTGCCTCAGAGTGTCTTGAGCTCTCAGAGGTTTAGACTTCAAAATTACACATTTCATGCACCGTACGTTTGCAGTCTGACAGCAGGATTCCCCCGGAGAGGCCGGGGAAGGATCCTTGCAGTACTGCGCACACTGCTTTGTCAGATCAAAAAATCCAGCAGACAGTGATGGCAGATCAGAGGAGCTTAGGGCTGTTAAATCCAACAATTTGCCACTCTCCAGATGTAAACCGGGATAATTCTCTCCACACGCGTTAATAAACGACCCGGCTTCTTAACCGCACCACCACATGCGACAGATGGACGGACTGCAAATTCCAATTTGTTTTCTGGAAAAATGAAAAACAGAATAGCAAAACTCCCCTGAAAACCCCCAACCACCCCCACATAAAGATGCAACAGCAGACGTATAGCCCATAGGCCGTGCCAGTGACACTGCTCCTCCCAGTCCCACTGCCACAATGGGCCCTTCATGCACCCAGGACAGCCACCCACCTGCTGACAAACCCCAGCCAAGGGCAGGAGAAGGGGTTGCTTCATTTATACTGAAATTGTCCTTTCCCTGAATGATTTGCTGTAGCTCCTACATCCCGGACACATCCCAGTGAGGGCTTTGGGTTTGGTTTTTTTTTTTTTAATGCTGTTTATAAGTCTGAACCAATTCATGACCTTGAAAAGAGAGTAAAATTATCTTGTGAAATTATTTAGTGAAAGGACAAGAGAGATACGAACAGATGTGGTCTAACATGCTTTCTCCCTGAAACTGGAAGGACTGGGAGAGCCTTCCTGCAGGTATGTTTGTGACCCAGGCAGGGTCAACACTACAGAATGCTTTACAAACTCTGCAGACAGTCAGCAAGCCGAGTTTCACAGAATCACAGAATGGTTTGGGTTGGAAGGGACCTTAAAGATCATCTAGTTCCAAAGATCATCTAGTTTCCACCAGCTATACACTCCCACTCCTCCGTATCAATCTAAGGCAGCAGAAAATACAGCCCTGCAGTCCTTTTAAGGCTGGTTTTTACCACCTTACTTAAGCAGCAGTTCAATTAGCTGACTTGCATGCCTTTGCTTGGGTGCTTGGCTCGGCCGAGGGCGATGCGCTGCCGTCACTGCTGCAGAGGGACAGGATGTTGCTGCGGCAATTGGAAATTATTTGGCCAGCATGAAAAATAAAAAAGTAAACTCATTTTTATGACACGATGCATAAAATGCTTGGCTTCTACTGGGAGTCTAAATTTGGCCTGTTTGGTTAATTTGATCAGATGCCACGAGCGAGGGCATGATTTGAAACCACAAGTCATTTTTCTCCTTGGAAGAGTGGATAACTGAGTCTATTAATGTGACAATACATTTAAACTGAGTTATTGTGACAAGGGACTTCCATTATCCATTTCATCTAGTCGCAAACTGTCAGAATAAATCTCAGGGGGTTCAGGAAAAAAGCTGCCTTCCTTTGTTTGCTGTTTTTATATGCCACAACAATTTAGATTTGGTTCACTTTAACTCATGATTCTGTAATAACTGTATGGGGGAAGCTCACAGAGAACCTAGTACAGAAAATGGCAACTTTATGGTCATCAACTACTTTTTTTTTTTTAAAGGAGCAAGGACAGTGAAATTTGACGATCTGGCAGTATCTTGACATTGACTTCAATGACCCTTTTTTCTTATACATTTCTGTTTTTTAACTGGTTCTCCCTCTGGAATTGATTAACAAATACCTTTGGGAATTAAAAATGTGCTTTCCTAAAGCTCTGTTTTTATCTTGCTTTTAAAGCAGGTTGACTTAAATAGTTAAAACTCTTATAAGCAGAAATAAAGCAACATCAGGCATAAAAGAATAAGTGATGGTAAAAAGGTTAAGATGCCAAACTGGAATTCCAAAGAGGGATTCAATATTATGGCTCTAACACTGACTTCTTAAATGCAGGGTAACTTATTCTCCCATCAGTTATGCAGACGATGGTACTTTCTTATTATCCATTATTTGCTTATTTTTGTAACTATACCTGTTCTAGTAGAAAACCAGTATTTATTGATGGAACTGGCCAAGAAGTCCAGTGGCCAGACAGGTTGGTGCTCCAGCACAAAGGACGAGGAGATAGCTTGGGGAAGCCAGTGTTGCTCATGGCCTGCAAAACAGAAAAGCAAAATTCACGATAAATTCAAAGCACCACATGCTCTTGTGCACGCATACATCTGAAGGGAAGAAGGCAGGTGACAGCATGTGAAGGGCTGCCTGGGGAGCTAGCTTTTCATCAGTCCCACAGGCTGCAGCCCCGGCCAGCCCCCACCGAATGGGATCTTTGAAGGTTTCCTCCTGCAGCAATGACACTTTAACCCCTGTCTAGCACTTTGTTGTCAATTATTCCCCTTAAGCTTCATTTCAAAGCCACTGTGAGCTGCAGGAAGTCCAGAGAGCAGCAGATATATGCGCAGCAACACTCCCCACACTTTAATTACATCCTTTACAGATAAATATTAGTTTTGAGAAGTGAATTTTAGAGGGTTTTAAGAAATGCTAAAAGCTGGCTGTGCTCCCATGCAAAACACATGCCTAAGCTCAAAAACCAAGTACACTGGAAAAAAAAAAAAAAAACCAAAAATAAAATCAAACCCACATGTTTCTGGAGGGCAGATAAAAAACATGTTTATGAGGCAGCACTCTTGCTTTGAGTCACAGCTTGGGATTTTGAGTCCAGGTTCACATCAATTGTAGCACCTGAGATGCTCTGGCAGGGCAGGACCATCAGAGGTGGGGGCTTTGCAGTTGCCTCCCACTGACTTGCAGGAGCTGCAGCTCCCTGAGCAAGTTACACCAGCCTGGATATATGAACATACAGATGCCTTGCAGGTTTTAAAATAAAAAGGGGCTGCAGTCTTAACACAATATGTTTGAAAGAAATAGTCTGACCAGTCCTAGTATGTAGAATATATCACATCTTGAAGCCAGGGGCAAGGACAAAGGGGAAAAAAATGCTGTCCATCTTAAAGTCTTTTACATATTAGGTTAATTTCTTAAAAAGATGCTGCTAAGAAATAAGCAGTGTTAGCTCAACAAATTTTAATTCCACCCTCTCAGCACTATTCCTGTGAAACAATGAAAACTCTAATCCATGATCTTCCCCAAAGTCATCGTTTGGTCTCAGGAGGTGGTTGGAAGCTCAGAACAAAATGTCAGTGTCACAACGTCACAGCTTGACACTTGCTTTTGATCAGGTCTGGGAAGTGAGAAGAGATGCAGTATGCTCGTGCCTTTTCTGTCACTGCAGAGTATTCATTAGTTTTAATTATTTTTTAGGTTCTAGGGGGATCCATTAAAAAAATTAATCACAAATGGAAGGAACAGCAGCTGTATGTGGCCATAAAAAGACAATAAAGCATTTTAGGATCCACATTTGTTATGATTTATACTCAAAACAGGACTGGAGGTAGCATATGGTGATTGCCATGAAGTACCATTTATTATAAAAACATAGAAATTTATCTCCAAGCTTAGTTCTATGCAAGAAGCTGCATTTCCTTTAACTTATATTTAGATTCTGGTAATACCACAACTGGTTTCTTTTGGGTTTTTTTGTTGGTGGTTTTTGGTTTTGGTGGTGTGGGTTTTTTGGGGTTTTTTTGTTTGTTTTTTTTTTTTTTACCAAGACAGGTTGCCTGTTGTGCCTATAACCATACCCTTTAAGCAGGCTTTTCTTCACTGATTCCAGTCGAACTATTCATACACCTGGATGCAGGGAAGGTTTAGACGTAAGCCACCTCCTGCTCTGGGGCAGTGACCACTTCACCAGCTCCCTGCTCGGCTTCTGCAACCAGCCGAGGTACCACCACTGACCTCAGCCGTGGGCTCCACCTGCCCGTGGGGATCCTCTAACTAGTTCAAGCTTTGCTTTGCTTTAGTTTCAGCATCTCAAACCCAGTAAATGTGATAATTGCTATGAAGAGGGTATTATTATTTACTGTAAATAAGAAAAAAATAGTATGGAAAACGATCATCTTAGTTTCTTCTTGCTGACTGAGTCTGTATGGCAGGGAGGAACACCAGAAAAAAGCAGAGGCTTACAGCAGAGATGCCTCCAAGATGGTGGCACAAATATTATGAAGTATTCCTATTAAAATCTAGAAATAATAAATTCTTAACATACATTTTACAGCTTCTTTACAATACACCTTGAGGAACAGGACAGGATACAGACGACACGGATGGCTGCAGCTGGGGCCAGGTGAAGACAGGGCTGAGGTCAGGAGGGGAGCATGAGGCCTCCAGAGACCACACGAGCCCCTGGGACAGCACAAGGGGAAAGCGCTGGCAAAGCACCTGGGAAAAGTTTCACCACCCAGTGTCCCCAGGTAGCAAAAGGCTATTCACGAATGCTGAGTTAGGTCAGTTCCCCGGCTGAATCCTCTGGACCAGATCAGCACATGCCCCTGGGATTTAAACACTTCAGCAAAGAGGAGTTCAGGGTGCACAAAGTTCTGCTTTGACAGCCTATTTTTTAATTAAGCAGTAACAGACTAAGGTGGGACTACCTCAATAAATGACCAGCAGAAATAAATGAGTGCTGGATAGCCAAGATACTGAAATGTCACAAGAGCTCTCCTCATTTATTTACTGTCCACTTCAATAGTTTTAATTCCCCCAATCCTGTACAGAGCAACCTACACCTTAAATGTCAGCGCAGACACAAGCCAGCCGGGCACTGGGACATGCCTGCTGATGGGAAAGGGCTGGATTTATCAGTGAAAAGTTGAGATGCCGGGAGCTGTGACACGGAGCTTCTCATTCCTCCTCTCTGAGCAGAGCCAGGAACGAAGGGTGAACAGCATCACTGCTGCTTTGCACACAGCAGAGCCCGAGCCGTGCCGGCAGAGTCGAGGGTCGTGGCAGGGTGCGATGCAGCACTAAGGGGGCTCAACAACTGCCCAGCTGTACTTGGTGCACATTGCTTGTGCTGTTTGCACTGACAAAGCGACTACCAACACAAGTCCAAGATTTCTACCCTACCAGTTCAGGATTAAACCGTCATATCTTCTTCTTAAAAAAAAAAAAAAAAAGTCCAATGCTTGCTGCTCCTAGTTTATAGTCTACTCTTTTCCTCTCCAGTCGGATCATGTTTGAAGTCTGGAAGACAAAAAGGTCAAAGTTGTAAAATAACTGCTGTCTTCTTCTCCTTTCCTCCCCTCCGGCTTAAGAAAAATGCAAGAAGTGGGTTTACAATTTTTTTTAGAGGAAAGGTAATCGTTCTACCTCATCTACCTCATCATTTCTGTAGAGGCAAGAAACATATTACTGTCCCCATGGAGATCCTTCTCCTTGTCTTGCAGTGAACTTCTTCATACTTAGGTTTCCTGTCAGAAGATTGCAAGCAAAGCTAATAAAACAGAGCTGGAAAACATTTAGCCTCTCCTCCAAAAAAAATCCACAACCAGACTAACCAACTTATACCTTCATTGAAAATGGTTGAAATGAACATTATGATACGCTGAAAATTATTGACACTTATTTCAGACTATGCCATGCTGCTTTTACAAGGTGCTGCGGAGCTCCTGGTCGGTGCCAACACAGATATAACACACCCATGCCAGATCCCGGGCTGGCATAAATCCCTGTCTCCAGCAGAATTCCGGTGACTGTGAGGGAGGGTGAGGAAGTGACAGGATTTGAAGCCTTGGATTAGAAAAGACAGGAACTTTAACAACTATCCCCTTGTTTCTTCTGCCCTGCATGGAAGTTGCTTGCCAGTCGATGAGAGGGTTTCACGGTCCTTCTTACCGGGTACGGCTGGGATGAACACGTTGAAGAGCTGGACTGGGGTATCACTGCACATCCAAATGGGCAGAAACATTTTTTTCACAGAATGACCCAGCTGCAGAAAAGCCCAGTTGTAGGGGCTAATTCAACGCAGCTTCTATTGCACTGTGGAGAGGCAATACAATTATTTGGAAGGTCTGAATGAAGGACAGTAATAGATGTGTTTGTGGAATGTACATTAAAATAAATCACTTCTGATATCATTTTTCTTCCTTTGACATAATTATAACTATCTTGAAAATAATGTGACTTTTTTTTGAATAGGGGTATTTATTTCAATTAAGTAGTATAAAGCATCAGATCTAAACAGAGCTGTAGGCGAGGGATTTGGTTATTTAGAATTATTCTGCATTAGAATTACACCAGTTCTATAGTTCTATATTGTACTCAGACATTATATGAAATTAGGCACAACAGGGAGAAAGAATCAATCAGTCCTGGCTAAGGAATTGAGATAATAATGACTCATTTGACAGGATTGCTCTGGAAAATTAATAATGACGGTGGTAATTACTAACCTGGGATAGCTGCAGTGCTCATTATTCTCCTTTAACTCTATTGAATGTTAAGTATTGCAAAGATGTTTGTTCAAAGCACAGTTGTGTCTGTGGGCTCTCCATCACAGATAAGGACTCTCCAAGAGGTCTGAAATCTGTCCTTTTACACTCGCTGGGAAACAACCCCAAAACAATTGTAATATTTGATATATGGTGTGGAAAGCAGCAAAGAAGATATTTGCCAGAGTTAACGTCTTGCAAGCCTGATCTGTGCTTTGCTCACCCCAGCAGAGGATCTGGCCCACCACCTCCTTTGGGGAGGAAGAGCTGACACCTCTCCAAGGATCCCACCATTTCATTAACCATTTTATCACCTCTGTGTCAGCAATCACTCTTCTTGCTGGCAACAGCTGAAAGCAGCACCTTTGACAGCCCATCAACCCAACTCCTTCCCCAGTGAGACTCGTTGAAGCCAAAGGGAACAGGTTTCTCCCCAGGATGGGCAGCGACATGGGGGTCCCAGATGGGGAATCGGGAGACACCCCAAGCTGCAGAACTCACCTCAGGCACGCTGGGGATAGGAAATCTTCAATATAACCATGGAGAGCTGCTAGACTCTAAATAACTGTGAATGACTAACAATAAGGACAGCTAGCAGCTGTGCTCTCCAACATCTGTTCCATGCCCCACGGATTGCATTGCACAACTTATTTCTATTTAAAGGCGATCAGCAGAGGGTCTACCTTCTGTTGAGCAGCAAGCGATATAACCGAATGCCCTGTAACAGGCAGGAGAGGAAAAAAAAAGTTGTTCTTTGGTAATGCTGAAAGGAAACAAATTTCAAATTTTCTGAACAAGGGAGAGGTTTCTCAAAGCAGCAGCAACCCTGCCTGACTGAGGAATTTTGGATTCCTAGCCAGCTTTCCTAATTTCTCCCAATTTTTTTTGCCAAATTATTTTTCCCAGCTGATTTAGCCGAAAATTGCTTTCAGCCTTATGGAATGGGCTCTTTTAAGGTACCCTATCTACATGTCACCATTTTTTTTTACTTTAATCCCTTAGTGACCAAGTTGTGTTGTACGCTAACTCCATCTTTTTCTGTCAAGACTGTCAAATACACAGTTTTCCAGAGGGATTAATGAATTTAAGAATCTCACCTGTAGATTTTAGAAAGCTGGACCACCTTTTAGTACTAGAAATAAAACCCAGCTATTCAAAGTCCCTCATAATACTTAAACTCCAATGAGCTGTTACAGGGAAAAGTCAAGGCTTTTTTATTTACAATTGTAGCATCATTAATGCCACTTATTCTTTATGATTTTGCCTCCTAAGATTGTTTTCAAACAAGGTGAGAATAGTGATGTTCGCTGTGTGTGCAATTTTATGAAGTGTCAAGAACAGGTGACATGAGCTGTGCTGGGGTAGAGGCTGATGACAATTCTTAACTGCAGTCTCTGCTTTCAGGTATCTTGTTTATCTCCTTGGCAAACCCACCATCACCCAGGCTCGGTGCTGCACTGTGCACATATCCAATTACTCTGGTACCCCATGGCATGACTAAAACACTCCAGCCATACAATCCAAACAATCCACTTCTAGTTTAAAAATACAGTTTTTCTTTTAAACCTCTTTCTCCCTGTTGCCAGGACAGATCCTGGCTCCTTAATGATACTGAAATCCATCCTCCAGAGGAAGGGGAGTTTGGATTGCTCCTCTCCAGGGCTGGTGCTGCATGCATCAAATGGTTTATTTTATTAACCTGTGCAGGATTGAAGAAACACCCAAGCAGGCTCCGTCTGCAAAGCTCCCCTGCTGTGATAGCTCTCACCACCGCCTGAATATTTTAAAAATAACCATAAATAGAGCTCACCTTGGGCATTTCTCATAAGGAGATTTCACAGTATTAAAGAGAGGAGGTCAACAAAATTAAATGAGACTCACAAAGTCAACAGTAAGCCAAGAATTAAAAAGGAGATCTTGTGATGATTAACCCACCAAGACAATGTGACCAGAGACCTGGCTACATGTCCCCAGAGCAAGCAGGTCTGTCACACCAACTTCTCCATGCTCTGCCTGCAGTCCCCAAAGATAACTGCTGTCATGCCTGGGTGCCAGCAGCCCTCCATAAAACACTTAAGGGAATCACTAGGGCAGCAGCACTTGCGTTTCCTGAAGGATTCAAGGCCAAATGGAGCTTTCCCAAAGAATTCAGGATACAGTCATGCTGGGTGCTGAGCAATTTCAAGCATCTCACTGTAAGCATCAGGATGGAGCTCTTCTTACCAAACACTTCTTACTGTTATTTTTCCCAACAGGAAAGGGTATATTTGACCTGACTTCAGCTACAAGTGCTAAATGTTGAAAATAACTGGCCTGAGTAGGTGGGAAATACAACAGTTTGAAACCAGGGATCCTGAAGTACGAACAGAGCTGTGTGCAGCACAAATGCCTTTCACAGCTTATGTGAACCACAGCAACATGCTAAATCTCAGTCTCTGCTTGCAGCTGTGCTCAGCCAAGACAGAAATAGTCATTTATATAGTCACTTCCACCTCGGGAGATGTCACCTACAAGCACATTTCAAGAGCAAGCCCAAATTTAGTACACTTACAATCCTGACCAACTATAACACTTCCAGTGATCCACGTCTGCTTTGTGCATTTCTTTCTTCAGCATAAACAAAGGTACCAAATTTCTGTTCAAAAGTGCAGGCAAGCTCAGAGAGTTAATTATTGTAATTATCAATTGAACAGACTCCGAATGCTAATCTATTATAAAGTGGTCTGTTAATTGGTGTTAAACTGCCATTAGCCTGCCATTTCCCATGTTAGCAAGCTGACCTGGAGTACAGCACAGCTGAAAAACCAATCCAGTTCTCATTTCTGGTAAACACCAATTGCAGATTTGGAGGGGAAGGAAAAAAAATAATTCTACATACCTGGAACTGAAATTACTATTAACATCAAAGGAAAACATCATTTTTCTGTTTTAAAATGCAGTTTTTGGAAACAGGCAGCACTGTACTTGTATGCACCTTTTTATGTCCTGCTTTTCACCTTGCTCCCTCCCGCGCTGCCTGTGTCCATCTGCCCACTGACCCTCACCCTCCGGTGCTGCTGTGGGGCTCGGGCTCTGGCAGCTCAGGTGCTCATCGCTGCCAGGGCACTGACTCTGTTCCCGAGCTGCAAATCTGCAGGTGGAGCAGGAGCCACAAGCCTGCAGCCTTCTGCATCGCAGGAGTCTCCACTTCTTGACCCACCAAGCACAGCCTCCATCCACTCCTCATTCCATATCGCAGGGGACTTGCAACCTGGTACCTGCAGAGTACCAAACATCAAGAACAGTGATGCTCAGCCCCTCACCAGCCCCATGAATCACTCAAAGAGCATCCAGAGCTGTCCCTAAAGAGGCTCAGGAAAAAAAAAAAAATGGGGGGCTTGGGGCGGGATGTGTCTCAGCCTGGTCTCTTCCACTCAAAAAGTAGCTGCCTTCAGCCAGTCATTGGGCTTTACTTTATAGAAATGGAGACAGAAGATTAGCTTGGTCATTTCTCAGAGGTCAGTTATAAAATCCGGGTGCCCAGGAGGGCAATGAACTTCCACTTAAATATGCTGCAAGAGGGAGAGACGGTATTTCCATTTCAGACCATAAGCAGGAAGGCAGCACTGCTGACTGCTCTCTCTTCCCAAAAGCTGTCGCCCAAGTGGCAGGACCCACCAGAGCGTTTCTCAGGGTATCGCACCTGACATTTATCTACACTAATATTTTTTTCTTTTTATTTTATTAAATAGCCAACTTTAAAAGTTCAGGGAAACTTAAAATTGCCTTTAGAAAGTCCAAAAATTATTCTTTGCCTGTGACAATTTCACTATGGAGCAACCTCTGAAATACTTACCTGCTCGTTGCCTCCCTCTCCCTGCAAGAACCACTACACCCATTTCAGCATCCCTTGCCAGAGGATATGGGGTAGAATTTTCCAATTTGACACATGTGTAAGAGTTTGAATAGGGGAGCAGTGACTTTTCTGTATGCAAAACAGAACCTCTTGGTGTTCAGACACCTTTAAAATCCTGTCTAGGACATTAGATAAGGGAAAAAAGGCTCAGAGACTGAGAAAGCCTGTGGAAATAGTAACGTGCCATTTCCTGAGACTCTTTCCAACATATTTTACCGATAACTAGGAAAGCAAAGCCTTTGTCATTTAGTATTATCTCCAGTTCTTACTTTTCTTTGTGCTCCTTGCCAATGCAGTTGTTCTAGCTTGTTTATGTCACTTTTCACTTTCCTTCCAGAATCCTTCCATCACCCGCCTTTGCACATTGAAATACCAACCAGATCACTGGAGAAGTACAAAAAGAAAAGAAATAAAAAACTTTCAGTGCCATCAATAAACACAGGAAGTTTCTAGATGTGGAAATCCATCTAACTTAATATCTTTCACTACGGCTACTATTCCTAGATTCAGTCTTTTCTGAGACATCTGACTATCACTTTCCTTACATTGGCAGAATATCCAAATACACCTGCACGAGCCTCATTTCTCCCCTTCCTCAAAAAAAGTGTTAGTCATCTTCTATTTGAAAACATTTACTGCCACGCAGGTGCTCATCTACAGGAAATTTAGTCCATAAGACCCTGTTATCTTGATAAACTGATCCATGTGGCAGCGAGCCATCCCATTTGGTAGCAGATAAGCTAAGAGGCAAACATCACTTCTGGGCAGAAAACATAACCCCAGAATTGCCCATCCAGCAATATGACTTCTTTGTCAGCATCTTCAACCTGAACTGGAAGTCAAATTAATTCTCACAGCCGACAGATACCTCTTCAAAGAGCTCTAACGCAGATCATCAGTACTGTCTGTCGGCTTCTATCGCTCTGAATGATTTTTTTGGCAGTAGCTGCTGCATAAAAGTCATATATACCTATACAGGTTTTACACATTACACTCAACATTATGCAGTGGTACCAGAGACCCCATTTTTTTTTTGGCAGGAGATGAGAAAACCGTCAGTCCCCAGCTTTTTCTCAGCCTGTCCTATCACAAGCAGAATTTATTGTTGCTGGGATACTGTCACCAGGACATCACTGGACGTTTTGCTTTGCTTATCTTTTACTCTTCAAAGTGCTACATATTCTCTGTCTTTCATCTAACACCCTCATTACTATTCTATCCATTGCTTACACCTTCACAGTTCCCCCAAGTTGCCTTCGTGTGATCTCACTGCCTTATTTTCTGCTGGTGACTTCAAATTCTGCTTGAGTGCGTGTTCCTTTTACTGCAATAAAGGAAAATAGACCTATACAGAGGGAAAGCTGCCTCTTCCACTGCTCAGGAAAAATGGACTCTACAAGCTTTTCACCCAAGGAATCACTTGGTTAGGCTTGGAGAAGACCGGCAAGCATGATATCAAGAACAGCTGTCAAGATGAGAAATACCCATTATACCTTCATCTACTTTTCAATCATGTTTGCTTTTACTTTGCTTCATTGATACACATTGACATGGTCCAAAATTAATGCAGAGACTTAGCAAAGACCAATGGCAAGTTTCTGCTATTTCAGGAGATTAAGATCTTGTTCAGCATACTTGTTCAAGGGAGTGGCTCCTCTAAGCACCATTCTTTTAGAGAATGAACAAACAAGCAAAGAAAAACATCATTGCTCTGTAATTTGTCCTTAATAACAATAGGATTGAAACAAAAAAGAAAAGAGTTCCATAATACCCTTAAGAAACTGTTTTAGTACAGAGAAAATAATTAAAACCTGTCCTTAACGTCTCAGGATGCAATGGACTCATTGCTAATGACTTTTCACAAGCACTAACAATGATATTTACAGAAAAAAAAGAAAACTGGAGAATGCCATGAAACAGCATTTGAGCATTGTTTCTATTTTCTAAATCTATCAGTCAAAGATAACAGAAGGCATGCAAAAAGCACAGGGATTCATTTCTTGGCTGGTTAGTCAAGACTTACTGTTCAGCAGATGCGCATAAGAAGAGTGTTTCTTCTGTACTGAATAAATGTCCTTCCTTGCAGGCATTGGCTTTTGATACTCAGCCACAGTGGCCTGTTGGGAGATCAGAGACAGAGAAACTCAGATGACTGGCTTGCTGCTTCTGTTTCCTTTGGCAAGAAGTTGGGTGCTAATTTAAAACAAAGCATTGGCTTTTTTGTGGGGTGTGTGGGCTGGCAGCCTTATGCTTGCAAAGGCACGCAAGGATACAGGCAATGCTTTTTTCTCTTTTTTAAATAAACCCAAAAGGCCCATTCTCCATTTTCATCAATGTAAATGCTGTATGGAAGTTCACAATTAGTGATTGTGCTTCAGCTCCTGTTGAGGGTGACAGCAAAAATCCTAAAGCCACAGTGTTTGATGACTCCAAGTACCAACATTTTCTCCCCTGCATCAAGAAACCACATCTAGTGGCATCATCCTTTGCATTAGAAATGCCTGAAAAAAGCCACATCTACAGGAACAGCCCCGTCAGCCAACTTTGGTGCTTACCTGGAGTTAATAATTTCTGACTGCTCCACTTGTTTTGCCATTATAACAGGGGTGCCATGTCTTTTCCTTCACATATTGAAACGCTGATTGAAATGATGCATTTTGTATATGCCCTAAGAATCCGTAAGAGCTGCTGGATTTTGAACCATTCCTCTCCAACTTGGTTGTTCCTGTTGTGATGCTGGGTTTATACTGCAAACTAGCATCAGACTGATCTGATTCATTTCTTCATGCCTAGTGCTAGCTCCTTAGTGACCTTATCAGGATATGTCCATCTGGACAGCAAGCAAACAAGAGCACCGAGTGCTACTTTTCATCAGTAATTCCCTCAATGGATGCTGCTAGTGCGCTGCATTGAAAGGAAGCTCGTTCGCTTTGCAAGTGGGGTAAATACCCTGCCTGTATCCATCCCTTATGGAAACCGCTCTCCCTGCAGTCTCTGCAAAGACAACAGACAAAAGGCAACCTAGATCTCGGGGGCAGAGGGGGGAATCACCTTCTAAAGAGCATCCTTCTCCATTTGCTCCTTTTGCTCTCCACAGGGACTAGCCCCTAATTAAAGTGCTTACTTAGGGTCTGCATTGCCTCCTGGGGCACGGCGAGGAGCAGGGACAGTGGCAGGACCTCTTGCTCCGGCTAGTGCACGTGGACCTCCCAGGCCAAGATCTGTACCCAGGGACAGAGAGAAAGGACAGCTGCAAGCAGATGAGGAGCTGGCGATGACTGGGAGGGCCCTGGCAATCACCAGCTCTACTAATTGCCTAAATTAACTCATTTTCCTGCAATGCAAGTAGGGGAGGAACCCAAGTAAATTGCTGGGGCAGATTATGTATAACCCTTTGCTGCAGGCAGTTTGAAAACTACAGGCTAGCTGTTAACAACTGTCTGGCCTCCACAATTATATTTTTTTCATGTAGTAATTTCCTAATTAACAATTTTCCCCCTTTGAAGACTTGCACTGGCAAATTGGGGTTTTTTTCCTATTCTGAGAGCAGCAAAATTATTTAACCCACTTCCTCACATGGAGTTCATTTTATGTTCTAATGAACAATGGTAGAAGAGAACAATACAGGAAAATACACAAAGTTACCCCCTGCCCAGATCAGAGAGAAATTTCTTATCTTTGACACCTGCTGGCAATTAATTCTTTGCATGCTTGAATTTACAATTAGTGGCCCTCCTGCAACGGGATTCAAGCGTGTGATCCCAGCTGCCATCCAGCGCTGACCTCTACCTCCCTGGGCTGCTGGAAGGGACCAAATCCTGATCTTCTGTAGCATCCACAGAGGAACTTCTCTCTCTGCAACATCCATTCAGGGGTCTTGTAGTTTTACACAACAAAACTTGCTCACCCTCCCCCCTCCCGGGGATGGGGGAGAGAATTAAAGGGGTGAAGGGAAAAGAGACTCATAGTTTGAGATAGAACAACTTAATAACTAAACTACAATAA